>NC_072731.1:96051066-96240713 GCF_026930045.1 Uloborus diversus | reverse complement strand
TCAAATAACTTAAAGTTTTAGACACGTAAACAGTCTCAAGAGATTGGGATCCGATGAAAACTTCGAGATAAAGGAATATTCGAGTTATAAGATTTGAAGTATTGAAATTCGACAGCATGCAGTTTTTTCCCTTTAGTGTGAAGCATTTATATGAAAAAAAAAGATGAAACTTTGTAATGGTAACATTATTCTATTTCTGAAATACATTTACACTAAAAAGAATAAAGTAACAGAATTTTTAAAAAGATACTAAGTTTTTTCATAATGTACTCAAAAGGAGAAAATAACTTTTCTGGGTCAGAAAGGACAATATTTTAAGTATTCCTGTGTTTTCTCAATTATTCCACGAAAATGATTCCACAAACGAGGAAAAGTGCGGCTCAAGTCATTCCAAACAAACTTTTCCCAGAGAGAAAATATGCATGTTTCAAAACTCAAAGCTATGACAGAATGTTAGATAATGATAAAAAATTTACTTAACTTGAACCGTACGTTTCCTCGTTTGTGGAGTCATTTTCTTGGAATAATTGAAAACTACAGCAATACTTAAATATTGTCCTTTCTGACACAGAAAAGTTATTTTGTCCTTTTGAGAGTGCATTATGAAAAGTGCTTAGTGTTTTTTTTTAAAGTTTGTTATTGTAAATATAATTTCTCGGGAGACAAAGGAAAAACGCGATACATCCGAATGAGCGATTAACGAGAGGTTTGTACTGTTAACAGCTTTGACACAATACTTCGTTACATTTCATGACCCCCCCCCCTACCCCTTTCTCTTTTTTTCGAACTGTGAAAATTTACTATTTACCATAATGTTTCACATTATACTACCAAAAACATTACATGGGACGCATATCACAGCTTACTTTCAGATGTTATTCTAATTTTGCTATTGATAGTGATTGTCTTTTAAGCCGTTTTAATCTGCAAGACCTTCATTTTCACAACTATTAGTCTTAGATACATACTTCCAATGCAAAAATGATCAAAATCAGATGCAGGGTTAAGGTATTGAAAGTTTGAAGCAAAATAAAAATGAGTCAAAAAATACAAAATTTAACTTTTTGTACGGGCCCCAGGTGCCCTAACTTTATATTTAGGGAAATAATCTCCATTAAAAAATTAATTGCAACACAAGAAGTTTGACATTTGTAAGGCCAATATTCACCGAGATATGAAACGCAGCGTTTTCTGACTTATACCACTTTACATTCGCTGTCAATAGCACATTTGGGGGGGGGGGGGGGGAAATATAGCAGATAACAAGGGGTTTAAACTATATGTGTGCAAAGAGTGGTTTTTCAAATGGATCGAGGTTTCGCAGTGTGTTTTTGCGTATCATGGTATAACATTTGCATTTGTTTTGGAATAGCAATGAAAAATAAAAATACTTAAGTTTTTTCACTTCGACAATCTGTCATTCCTCTGAAAGTTCCAATTTCATCTTCTGTATGGTCCCTTAAAACTTTGAACTCGAACATCTCCTTGTTTTGGTCGCACAAATGTGAAGTTTTTTTTTTTTTTTTTTTTTGTGCGTTTGTTCTGTTTTTCAATGTACATTATTTCCTTAAATATAAGTTAGGGGACTTAGGGCCAGTATAAAAAGATAAATTTTGTATTTTCGATTCATTTTTACTTTTACTTCAAATTTTCAATATCTTAACCCTGCTTCAGATTTTGAACATTTTTACAATTGGAAGTATGCATCTAGGACTAACGGTTGCGAAAACAAAGGTTTTGTAAATTAAAACGGAACAACCCGGATATTTAGTGCCACTCATATCATAAAAGCTCTATCGTAATCAAACTGATAAGAATTAACCAAACCAAAATGCAGTTACTCATAATGTATTATTTTCTTAATTGATATGCAGAAATCGTATTTAACCTTCATTTATAAAATGAAAGGTCAAATTGACTTATGTTACGCTAGATTTATGTGTTTATGGTTTCTGTTTCATTAGTATACCTATTTGAATATCAATTGACTAATGTAAAGTTCATTATATTATTTTTTAAAAAAATTTTAAGATAATATACGAAGAAATTTTATTCAGTACTCGCGAAAGTCTTACGAAAAGTTGTAGTTTCTACCTTTTTTATTTTTAATTTTATAACGATTATTACAATAATTATCATTATTTTTACTATTAATTAGATTTTCTTTAGTCGGTTGATTTGTATAGCTTTAAACTTTCAATCAGAGGTGATGTTTTCTCCCCCACATTGAACTACATTTTAAACTTCAGTAAGCAACTTTAAAAAGAAAAAGATTTTCCCGTCAGTTAACACGTTTATCAATTTCAAATATATATATATATATATATATATATATATATATATATATATATATATATATATATATATATATATATATAATATATATATATATATATATATATATATATATATATATATATATATATATATATATATATATATATATATATATATATATATATATATATATATATATATATATATATATATATATACATTTTTTTAACGTGCTTTTGAATGTTTTGGAACACAAGAGAAGATTTTCAGACATCGGAGAATATTCTTGAATTGTACTTTCAGAGGAACATTCTTGAATTTCAGAGAACCTTAAATTTTCTATATACCCTTTTGCTTACCCTTACACATATGCCGGGCTTGCAAAAATAGTTGTTATTTTTCTGTTCTCTTCTTTTTCTATTTTAAAATTTTATATTGTATTTAATTTCATTATTGTACATTCTTTGATTAAAAAAAGGAAAGTGAAGTGGAATATTTAATATAACTCCCTTCAGCTTGATAAAATCATGACCCAAACACGCTTATTTAGTTTTATTTGGCGTCTGATGTGTTGATAAGTTTTAGAGCTGCTTTGCTTCCAAACATTTGTTGATGATTTATGCTGAAAAATTCATATACACTCTAATGTGATACGGGTTGTCACAGATTAAAAGTTAACACGAATAGCCACATAAATAGACAAAAAGTGCAGAATGATTCATCAACATGAAAATGTTAGGAATATACTATGATAAAACAATGATAAAGGAAACTCATTCATGAATATAAAAAATATATATAAAGTTTTAAAACAGTGGCAGAGAATTATTCATGCATTCGAAATCCTTTAGATCATAGCCGTAATTATGTCATCGCTTCCATCCATTTTCATGAATATTATTTATTTTAGTTTTAACATGTGGTAATGCGTTTCTTACATATAAAAGAGCAGAGGGAAGAAAAACGAAATATCAATCTTTCATGTTCGAGAAAATCACGTTCCATAGTTATACAATTATACCTTTAATACAATTTCTTTCAACGCTTCTGTTTTGGCAATAGTGAAAAAGGGCAGGAATTTCAGGAAATCGATTAAAAAACTAGTAATTAAAATGACTCATCGTATGCTCCGCACATGTGTACAACAAACATTTTAATGCGTTCTCACATATGTTACGAAAGTAACATAATTACTTCGTTAAATCATAAAAAAAAGTTCGATAATTTTCCACCTGTGAACCATCCTCGAGTAATGACTTCGATTTGTTGCCATTTCTGTATTCTATTTAATCTAATGAAAGAGTTCTTTCGAGTAAACAACAATGTTTGTGCTATGAAAGTAAAAACTCAAGAAGCATGTGTAACTAAACACCCGCCTTTGTGTTATCGCTGAAGCATAAAACGATATCAGTCTCAGTAAATTGGTGTCGGAGAGAATGTTTTTTATCAACACATGTCGGAGCTATCATTTATTTTGAAAAACATTTCTGAATCTTCTTCTGTCTTATAATATTTGTCTTATATTCGTTAGGTAGTTCTACGATTTGTTGAATAAATGAAAAAAATAGCTTTTATATGAGAGTAAAAACTTCTAAGTAAAGAAATATTTTTAACATTACTTATCATTTTAAAGGTTTTAGTGGAGCAATAAAAGAATAAATAAGTTTAATTAATTAATTTTGTATGATAATCGATAAATGAGTGATCAAAGTAGTGAATGAATAAGAAAATAGAGGAATTAATGAAAAAAATAAATAAATTTCTAAATGTAAATGATCTCATAAATAATTTATTATATAACTGAATAAGAAAGTAAAATGATATAGTTTATTTTGCCTCGCGTGTATTTGACCAATTAAACAAAACATTTAAAAATAAATAAGCTTAATATTAATTCAATAAATACTGAACTAAATTTTAGTAGGTCACATTTACTTTAGTTAGGTCTCAATTAATATTAAAATGTTAAAAATAAAAAATTAATCATTTTGTAATGACAAAAATAACTTTGAAAAAAAAAATTGCTACAAAAATCCAAACCTCCCTCAAATGTATTGATTTTTTCAGGAAGCTTTAAGTATGTAATAAAAGAAAAATATTTTGCTACAATGTGTTTACAAATCTAAAGCAACTTGTACACAATTATTATGAACACATTATTTCTTCAAGCACAAAATTTTTATTAAAGGTTTAAGGCTAAATGTATTGATTTTTCAGATAAATTTTCAGTAGCAAATTTGACACATTTGTTACACGCCCTCTTTCTGTTATTATTTTAAAGCGTTCTTTACGCTTCTTCTTTTGTAACATTAGCTTTTGACTGCTTCCCGTAAATCATTAAGTTTCCGGATAGTTTAGACTTCGGTTATATATATATATATATATATATATATATATATATATATATATATATATATATATATATATATATATATATATATATATATATAAGATATTTTTAAAGTAATTTAATTAAATTTTAAAAAAACTCAAATCTATATTATTGTAAAATTTGAACTTTTATTCAACTAACATCAGCTATAAAATATTATATTATATTTCGACCTTTGACTTCTTTTTTTATACATAGTATTTAGTGTGTTTGAAATGATAGTAACTCTTTCGAAGATGCGGAAATATTAAAGTAACACTTATTTTTCTTTGATTCCCATTTCTAAATTCAAAAATCCCTATTCAACTAAACTTAATCACGACAGAAAGCATTCAGAGTAATTTAATTAAGAATTAAAAATAATTTTTAAAACTAATAAGTTTGACTCCTAAGCTCACTGCTTCTTCACTCCGCAAGAGAAGGAGCAAACAGGTGTGTTGTCCGTTTGCCCTCATCCTGTCGCGGGTATCTGTCGGTCTTTTTAATATTTATCCTTGCGTTTTAATAATGAACTTTTATCTGTGTGGAGGAGACAGCTGCTGTTGCACGATTAGGAAGCTATCCCCTCACCTTCCCACACTTTCTCCCAGCTCTCTCTCTCTCTCACGTTTATGGAGAATCCCAGAGGTCTTTTTTTCCCGAACCGCCATCTTAAGATGACGTCATTTACACCTGCGCGTGCCGGCGATAGCGTGTTACAAAGATGAGAAAAATATCCGCTAACGTATTTGTGTTACTCATGCGATTCTTTGGCACCAAATTTATCAGGTTATAATCAGATTTTATTTTTCGGTGTACCGAACGAAATTGTCAAAATATCACCCTCGTGACAATCACATAGTATGCAGTTATTGCAATAGTCGAAATGTTAACTCTTATCTGGTTAACTTTAAATTGTTTGTAATTGATATTTAGACTTTTTTGTTGAATTGTATTTCCTTTATATTGAGGGAAATAACAATAACGCTAAAGTGGCATAGTGGTTGGGTGTTGGCCTCGTACACCTAAGGTAGCGGGGTTCAAACTTTAATTCAGTCGGTGGATTTTGGAAATGAAAAACTGTTTAGTGTCCATACCGCATGATTATGGGACAATGTTAAAGATCCCTAGAGTACCGTCAAATGGGACATCTTGGACGGTTTTTGTAAACGATAATATTCGGGGCCCTACTAATTTCCAAGATCAGCTGATAGTGCTTTTGTGCAATGAAAACAATACTTAAAAATAGTATCTGCGCTAAAGGAAGTAATAAATGCAGCTTTTTGGAAAAATTTCTCCTGTTAAAGTAAAACATGTCAAAAAATCTTAAAGGGGAAAAAAAACGTGAGTAATGAACGTAATCAGGTTTTCCGTCATCGATTAAGAATTTTGTGTGCAACAGCGTTGGTAAACACTAACTAAGCTTGTGTTTTAATTGGATTTTTTTTCATGAAATCGAACACATTGTACAGTTATTGAATGCATTTTTTTTTTTTTTTTTTTTTTTTTGACATACTAAAAGTATTACGACGAAAATATGCAAGTAAAATAAATTAAATAATAAGAGATAAAAAGTCTTTGGCTCGCATCGAAAATTTCAATATATGACGTAAATCAGAAAAAAAAGCAGGAATTCGACCAAAACGGAGCAATACTTAAAAATGTTATTGATTGTGACGAAACAAACTGAATAAATAATCCTCCACATATTTTCTTTGATTATAAAACTTTCAGGATTTCTTCTATATTTTAATTAAAACAGTATTTATTTATTTATTTTGTCACTCAAAAGTAGGTTTTAAGCAACCCTTTCCGTAAACTAAAAGAGCAGATGAGAACCGTCACCCATAATTGATCTTTATTGTTCTAACCTCCTTTACGCGGCGATTGCCAACAGGACCGGTGGACGACCTTTACGTTATTTAGAGACCGGTAACTGCGTTGTCTCTGCGTAGATATATAGTTCTATTATGTCACGGTGAGCTGTCATATTTTTATTGCTTTGCTTGTCCGCTGCGGCTGCAGGGCCACTACAACTACGTGCTATTTCTTCGAACACATATTTGTCACAAAAATGAGTAAGGGAGTCACAGTTTATTTCTAGTATATTAATCAAAATCTGTTTATGTTTCACACATTTATGGAATTTGAGAATGGCATCATGACGATGAGAACAATGCCTTCTGCTGTGTTTTTAAACGTGCCATCGAAGGTTTGTTGTGTTATGTAAGTCAAGAATTGCGAAATGTGTATTATTAAACCAGGGGGCCCAACTAGGGAGGGTCATAGCGCAGGCTGCGCCATTGAAATTTGGGGACGGGGGATGTTTTGAGGGGTATTTTTTCTTTTAGGGGGTACCTTCGTGATGTTTGGGGGGAGCGCGCCTTCGCTTTTAGGGGGGGGGGACCCCCGATTAAACCAACTTTTTTTTGGTAGTAAAACAAGTAACAAAGTTTGTTGAAACATAATTTTCTTTTTTGTCTAAAATATGAGTAGTAAAATGAATTCAACGTAATTAAAAGTACAAATGAGGGAAAAAAAAAGGGGGGGGGGGGTAGCGTAATTCTATTTTTTTTTTCTTTTTTTGGTTTCCATTTGTACTTTTGATTGTGTCATGTCATTTTCTCTCTCAAACTACAAAATAAAATTTTAACTGAAAAATAAATAAAACTTGAAAAGGCTGTCAAGGCTGATTTTAGCTCCATACGGTCCATCGGCTAACTTGAAATCTGTTGCGCTCTTCCCTTCTGAACATCTTCAATTAGTTTATTAGTAGACAAGGAAAATATTTCATTTTCATGAGGTGCATAGTATAATGTTATATAAATACGTCGTAATTGAACTTAAAAATTTCCTAGTGTTGTGCTCTTAAGAATAGTAAAGAAAACGTAAAGAGCAATCTGTCGCCACTGAAAAAATGCAGTCATAGGTAGCTGCCTACTTCGCCTAGTAAGAAATTTAATCTGATATACAGTTGACGCTCGATTTTACGAACTATTTGAGATTACATAAAAGTTCATAAACTCAAGAGTTCATTAGATTGAATTGCATTGCTTCAAATAAGACAATTTGGAACTGGTTCGTAAATCAGAAGTGCGTAAAATCGACAAAATATCTGTAAAGTGGTTTCCAAGTCTGTGTCTGTTCTAATTACCTCTATAGGATACCTTCTCAGTTTTACCGAAAACATTAGCGTGAATGATCAATTCACGATTTTTTCAATCTAATTGATTATTTCTGTTTTATAAAACGAAACACATAGCTTAAAAGTCTCAAGTAACAAAACCTAAAATTAAAACATCTTGTAAAGTTTTAAATGTAAAAAGATTTGTAATATTTACTATTTCAAATTGAAGCAAAGGTCAAACATGACATAAGCTGCTAGTGAGATAAATTGTTTTCCATTTTTTATGGGGTGGAGAAATAATATCGTGAAAAACTCTACAATCACAATTGTAACACAGATTATTAGTGGGATGTTCGCACTTTTTTGTTTGAAAATTTCAAATATTATATTTGAATAAAATTCGGAAAAAAAAATCCAGTAATAAACTCTACCACCTACTAAATATGTATAACTAACGTTCAATGACTTATAGACAGCAGTCTGTAAGTCGTTGAACTTCTAGTTTACCGGTAAAATTGTTTAAAGAAAACCCTAAAGCAGTATGCTGTGGTAAATGTTCTTTATTGCACTATAACATATATTTTGCCTTAGCCATGTTATACCTGTACACGCTGCATAATAGATATACAGCATTTTTTAAAGCAATGTGTGAAATTATTCCCAAAGTGAAAACTTCTAGAAATTGAAAACTTGCAACTTCTTAAAGAAAATTTTCATTCCATATCTTTCTCTCCTCATCATTCTTCTGTGTTTTCTCGACGAATATAATTTCATCATTACTCAGTCAAAGAGAGGTGTAGTACAGGGATATTTTTAACGACTCCGAAAGTGTATTCCATGCGTTAAAAATCGAAAATTCACTTCAAATGTTTCGTCAAGTGTATTTTGACGCTTTGCATTTTGAATAAAAATTTAGCATCGTAGAAAGGGGGGAGGGGGTAAAATTTTAAAATATTGCATTTGAATACGTCTTTTATTATTTTAAGCACATAATGTCGAACATTGCTATTGTTAAAATTCAAATTTGTACACATTTCTTTTTGTCTTGGCATCTTTTACCCATTTCATCTTCCGGAAAGTTAGTTACTATTTTTAAAAATGGGATTGAGCAGTATTCTGCCGTGCTAAGCTCAAAAGTAGTATCTGCAGCTGAGTTCAAAATGGAAGAATTTCCCGTTTAAAGTCTTGCATCTCCATGTATTTGGTTCAGATGCAACTTTTTTAAAATTAAAAAAAAAAAAAAAAGAAATCCCATTGACAAAAGACCATAAAGCATTATATTTAGGTGAAATATGTGACAAAGAATCACCTGATGAGCGTAATTCAATTTTTTATGAAAAGTGCAGATACGACTTTTATGCTTAGCATGGCAATATTGTGGTCCTCACTATTTAAGAACATTTTACTGATCCAAAATGAATATTATTCCCCTAAAAAGTTTCAAGGAGCATTTTCACGCCTTAAGAAGCCCATAGCTATATTTCTGGATGCAGGGATTTTTTAAAATACGGGATTTGCAAAAGATTTGTTTCATGTTTCCTAAATGTGTAGAATTTTCAAATTTAGTTTTCTCAGTTTGAAAAAAAAAGGCTTGAATAAGATTTTTCATATCACTGAAGAACAATATGAACAACCTACATGTTGTTCGAGTACTGGTTTAAAACTTAGCTTTGGCTAAAAATTTGCTGCAATACGAAATGGAGACAAGAAAGACGGGAAAAAAAGGCGGATATAAGAAATTGAATTTCTGAAGTGTAATTTACAATAAAAATTGTTCACAATATAGGAATCACAATAACGAAAATGTTTCTTAATCTAATTAATGCATGAGGACTTTTCATTTTGATTCCAAGGTTATGTCTGAAAATACTTCACAACCATCCTTACACAGCGAAAGATATTCTTATTCTGATCAGTGAACCAAATAATTAAAAGCTTCTTTTAAATTGCCATTCCTTTCGTTTTGTGTTTCAAAACAAAATTGTTCTCGTGTTTCTTTACGCATGGGTGTCCATGTTTTTTTTTCTTGCATCGGCCATGAGTCACTTTTCGGAGCCGTACAGAAAATTTTCAACAACTGTTTATTCAAAAGATAATTAGCCACGACTAAAAGCAATCTGCGTTTTTCTTTGTTGTTATTCGTAATGATTGATTTGTAGCAGTTTATTGCAAACATTGTTTGAAATTCCTAGTTTTCCTTTGCTTAAGTTTGAATCACATGTTTTTGTGAGGAAAGAAAGAAAAAACAGATTTATTTCATTTGACACCATGTCCATAGCGTTGCCTAAAACTTGGCCCACTAAGTGAAGAACGGTACAAGGTAAAGAAGGATATCGTTGCAAAACATGAAATTTGTTTTATCCTAAATTAAGTAATATTAATTTTAAATGAAAGATGTTCCGTACGTGTTTTAATGAAGTATTATTATTTTTCTGGATGCTGAATAGATTAAAATAATTATAATTTGAGACTATTATTTAGAATTTAAAATATTTCCTCACTTCATAACTTTAATTTCTAGCTCTTCGTTTTGTTTTTAATTTATAATTTTTATCAATTCAGTTTTTAATCAATTTATCTTTTCAACTCTTTTAATTCTCTCATTTCAGTCCTTTTAGCCTTTCATTAGGCTGCCGAAAGCATTTTGGCGTCAGAAAGCTCTTTCTAACCACTTTTTTTTTTTTCTGAAATATTCACATTATGCTTTTGTGTTATGCTTAGTTTTCTTATTGTATGACATTTTATCATGTAATTCAATCTTTTATAATTGTTATTTAATACTTTTGATTTCTTCGATCTATGACACATTTTCAGCCTCCGGTTTTTGAAATAAGATATAACAACATTTAGTTGCACAAAATTGCAGATTACGTTGTTATATCTCATATTATTTTTAGTTCACAAAGGTAGTTATTCAAGTCTTACATTTGTGGTTTCAGAGGTTAGCTTGTATTTAATATCAAATCCATTGACTAGCTAATTTAAAATAAGATATGACAACGTAGTCTGCAATTTTGTTCAATTAAACGTTGTTATATCTTATTTCACAAACAGAAGGCTGAAAATGTGAGAGACAATGAGGAAAATAAAAAGTAGTTAATAACAAATGTAAAAAATTGAATCATCATCGCTCCAATAATGCTCCTGATTCGAAAGAAACTTGCAAACTTATAATTAGGTGAAGTGATTTCCTATTTTCCTCTCCTTTTATTCTTTTCTTATTTATTTATTTATTATTATTATCATTTTTTTAAGGTACCAACGTTGATCACTGTTTATATACTCTTCGTTTTTCACTGCCTATAAAATTTTTCTTTTAAAACTATCAATACCTGCTATGCAGTATAGCTTAAGCACATTATGCAGATCTATAATGAATCGTATAGCAATCGGTCAATCAACTGCTATCGAGCTGTGGGCCCTGATGCAGAATAAAACTATGATTTATGTCATGCCAAAAATATCCATTATAAACGCTCAATTTTAAAATTAATAATTAAATCTACATGAATATATTTTTGATTCAATATATTTTACCTGCTTTCTGCGGCGCCGCATTGAAGCATTACTGCGAGTATGTATATTTTTCAATAATATTATACTGCCGTGAGCAGGTAAACGGCAGTATCTACAGGAATGATTTTTCAAGATATTTGAAGAAGCACGTTTTGAATTCAATATTAAAAATCAGGGAATGTTGGAATTAGATGCTTTTTTTTTCAAACTTTTTTTTTCTACGGAAACCAAATAAGTAAGCTTGTACAATTGATAACAAAAATATTTAGTAAAAAAAGCAAAAAAAAAAAAAAAAAAAAGAAAAGAAAGAAAAGGAACATTTGTAGTTTCTGCTCTTTACCTGCCCACGGCAGAATACAGTACGTTATGTGACTAGAGATAAATAACTGCAATGCTATATCCTATTTCTAAGTAGCCATTTGTTTTCAGTAGTCATTCCCCACTTGTTCGCTCCGATTTAAATTCCACAGACACCTGAGCTGACCTCCTCCCAGTTTGATAAAGGAGGGTGCGTCAAAACTACCTGTCTGCGTTTTGAAAAAGAAACTCCCGGGTCGGGGAAGTGAAGTCGGGGAGGTCTAGTTGATGGATGGGAGGACTCTACCCCATTTCGGTCTTCGGAGGGTCGAGACCTTGGAGAGTACCGTTGGAATGGGGGGAGAGGGTCTGGGCTAAGCGTTTTGTGGAATAAACAGGCCAAGGTTGTTCCCTCGGAAAATAATAATAAAAAGAAAATGTTAACAGCTTTAAACTACGAAATTGTTGTAGTGTTAGGTATAGAAACTTTTTGACAGCTGTTTCTCCTTTTAAGTACTCCGTAACATGTTTTACTGTGTATGAGGTGACTATAACTGTGCTCAATTTTTTGTCAAAATGTTTTCATCTGAGCAGCTCCTCAAGATACTTCTTCATTTTTAACAAACATTTCAGTCTCTTTTTTATTATTTAAATCATCAATATCTTTAACAAAATATTGTTTCGTGAGCATTACATTTTCCGCACAAAAAAAATTAATAGCAGTTTTATTAAAATTAGGCGAAATTATCAGTAAGTCAATAATGTATTTGATGATAAATAAATGCTTTGTTGTTTTTATTAGGTAAAGTTTTGTAAGTTTTAGCAAGTTAGATTCTAAAAATTTCGATTACGTTTTTGTCTACTTTTTCTCATAACTTCGTTCATATTTAATTTTGGGAGAAGAATATATCATCGCCTCAGAGCAACAGTAAGATATCTTAGTGCTATTCCCAGGATTGGATGTCTTACTGTTGCTCTGAGGCGACGATATCTAGAAACTCTGCAATAGTTTCCGATTTTTACAGCACAATTTTATTTTTAAGACTACCTTGTTAGTTATTTATGTGTATTTATTTATTTACTTGCTTTTGGTAACTAAAATGTTCAAAATTCACAGTTAAGAGTGATATTTATTATTTTCAGGTGCTCAAAAAATGTCATTGAAAGGGTCAATTTAGCCTTTAACGGGAAATATGTCATCAATTATTTAATTAACTGTTGATATTTTGTTTTGCTTTAAATAGCTTTTTTTAGGGAAGTAAGCCAATGAACGGAAAAATAAAATTTGCAAGCGAGCAATCTGAAAGATTGTTCACCTGCAAATTTTAATTGATGCTATTCACATGATAAAAAGTAAATTATTTCAAAGTTCTCAATTTTTTTTTTCCTTTTTGCTTGACAATAAATGATACTAAATTTGATTGATAGATAAATAGCTTTTCTCACAAATATTTTTTTAGACGAGAGAAGAAGTGATACTGACAAAAGTTGATGCTGAAACAACTCTTGTGAAAAAGAAACGATAATGAATTTACTTTCGCATTAAACTAAAAAACAATAAGGACATTTTAAAACGACACCAAACCTGAAAGAAACTATAAATCAATATGGGAATAGGCGCACACTTTTTTGGTTAAGCTTGTTAGTTTGATGTGCTATCAATTATCTTGATAGGCTTCGTTCAAAATTCTTAATATTTTTACTAGGCATTTGCATACTTCAATCAGACTTAATGCCTAATAGTTTTTTTTTAAAAAATTCAGTACAGAAAAACAAAAATAAAAATCAGAAGTTAATTATATCTTACAAGTTATACAGGTAGTTATCAAAATGATGGATACACTTTGTGGTAAGTGTGTTGGGAATCGCTACTCTGCCATAAATGTTTTTTGAAAAAGGACTGACTCTAATCACTCACACTGGTGAATCCAGATGGTAATTGAGTTCTCTGGTCATTTTTGCTGATATTGTTTGCTTTTTAGATATTACAATCCTCTTCAATATCGTCGGTTTCCTTCACTGAGCTTCTCTTTCCGTCCACTATTTTGCTTTGCCGAGCTTGTCATACCGCGTTGCGTGTATGCTGTCATGACTTTAGATACTGTACCTCTAGAAACACCAAAAAGTTGAGATGTTTCAGTTACACTTGCTTCAGATAGACGCGCTCCAACAGTTTGGCCTCTTTTAAAATTTGAGAGGTCTGATATTTCACGCACTTGAAAGAAATCCAAGACGCCCAGACTTTCAGTTAATTCACCATATACTACCAGAATATGTACATTGCTATTTATAAAAAAACCAGATTTCTAATTTTATTCTTTACTAGTGATACATGCACGGCTTTGCCCGTAATAGAAAAATCAAAAGCTCACTTGGTTCGCCTGTATATTTACAAATAATGTATGGTGAATTTTGGCTTGTACCCATCTTACGGTTCCACGTTATGATAATTTCGTATCTCGCCAATTGGCTTCTGCCCATGTTACGGTTCCACGTTATGATAATTTCGTAATTTACTCGTCAATCTTATGATATTTTTTTCTTAAAATTGGAATAAAAAAAGAACCGCATCGAATTTTCGAAAAATCGCTTCGAGGTGCACACCCCCATGCTACAAACTAACTTTGTGCCAAATTTCATGAAAATCGGCCGAACGGTCTAGGCGCTATGCGCGTCACAGACATCCTACAGACAACCAGACATCCTCCGGACAGAGAGACTTTCAGCTTTATTATTAGTAAAGATTACGTACGAAGCACATTCAAAAATATCATTTTTATTCACAGGTATTTCCATTATTTTGATAACTACCTGTATATAATTACATTTTTTTCACAGAAAAAAAAATCGTTTTGGATTTTATAACTACATTTTATTTTTACTAGTAGTTACCGATGTGAAAAAACAAAGACACTTGATAGTTGATGGAAACACTTCACATGCACGTAATGTTTTAATAGATATTTTAGCAATGGTACTTATATGAATAATGAATAAATTCGCAACTCCAATAAACTATAGGGGCGCTGCAGTCACTGTCTAAAAGGCGGTTAAAAAAGGTAAAACAAACGCACGCCGTAACTTATAACTTGCTTTGACGCTTAGTGAATGACAGTAATTTTTTATCGTGTTTGTGGGAAGCTTCCTTTTTTACACTTCTGAAATTACATGATATCAAAAACTGTCTAAAACCTGTAATTTACCCCAAAGAAAACACGTGGAATGGAATGTTTTACTTTTTTCTTTAGTATTATTAATCACCGCAAGGTAGCGTATTCGAGCTCTGGAGTTGCGAATACCCTTGGTGAGGAAAAATCTGAAATGCTTATCGGTCTATTGACATAAAGTGTTGGATATTGCAACGTTCACTAAGGAAAAGTGATTAAAATTCAACCAAAAGAGGTTATTGACATTTGTTTAAATAAGTCGAGTGGAAGAACAAAATACAAAAAGGTATTTATTTATCACTGAGAATGAATAAAGAAGAAAACATCCTAAGAAAAAATTGTAAAAAAAAAAAAAAAAGTAGACGGTAGAATCCATGTCAATTCAAGAAGTGCTGTAACATGATGGTCTCGGATTTTTTTGAATTTAACATATGTTAAAATTTATAAACAAATAAGACATACGTTTTTTTTTTAAATTTGTTTTGCAAAAAAAAAAAAATCCTTGGTCGAGATACAGGTCACCAAAAATGGCATTCCTGTCATGATTTCTCACTTGGGATTTTCGTCAAAATCCCAAGTGAGGGGGGGGGCATCATTATCTCAGGAATGGTAGAACATATTTTGTTGCGGTTTGTTTTATTTAAAAGGATATTTTTTCTTGTTTAAAAACATATGTAACATTTTGAAATATGTGCTTTAGTTCCTTTTCCACAGTCTTTTGAAAAAAAAAAGTTTATTTTTTTTTTCTTAAATATGTCAATTTAAAAAAATTTCATTTTTTTTACAGTTTATTAGTACTACTGAGCACTACGTTCCCTGAAAAGGAGAGCTTTCACTTTTTCGTTTAACAGATTTTAGAGGCATTTGAAAAAAATGAGGGTTTCTATGGAACTCTTAAGGTAATAGCTGACCTGAAAATCCAAAAAAAAAAAAAAAAATAGCAACAAGTGACCAGAGACACTTTTAATTAAGTTATATAGCGAAATTTTCATTTTGAGTCGCCATTTTAACCTGGATATTGAATTTAGTGAGAACAAAATAGCAGTGTGCTTAACTATTCTTCAGGCGCTACGCTGAAAGGGAAAAGAAGCGAATCGGCTGGAGGCCGCGTTCTTGTTTTACAAAAAAAAAAAAAAAAACTATATCTTGATTTTTTATGAATTTTAACATATGTTAAATTCTAAAAATTTCCGAGACCTTCATGTTACAGCGCTTGTTGAATTGACATGGATTCTACCAGACGCTATTTACATGTTTAGAAAGTATCTAATCCAGAGAAAACTAGCGACATTTTCTTGAAATGAATCGTTTTCCATTAATCTTACGCCTGATTGCATTTTTTGAGTATATTTTCTTGAAATTTTTCTATTTTTTCGAAATATAAATTCGTATTACCATAAAAAATCTGCCACGTGATAATAGCAAATCGCTTGAGACGAATAAGAAATATTTCTTACTCCGAACATATTATTTCACTTCCTTTTTAAATGGAAATACTTATTACTTATTGAGCTATAATACTAATGCATAACTAAAATTTTGTTAAACAAATTTATTTATTTATATTTCATATATATATATATATATATATATATATATATATATATATATATATATATATATATATATATATAATATTTTTATTTCAAAACTAAGTTAATTTTGTATTTGATTAATTTTGTTCTTTGACATCAATTTTAAATACTTAACGTTGTTTTCATGCTTTAAGTTCTGCCTGCCTTCGCTTTCTCGTTCATAGTTTAAAATATTAATAATATGCTCTTTATAAATATTTTATCTTTATTTTTGGTAACAAAGGTGTTCCTTGAGAATGAGAAAATGTTTCAGGAATTTTTAATACAAAGAAGTTTTTAAATGTTTAATTACCGATTTAACTGATATTTCGACTATATAAATAAAGCATTGCCATATCCTTCACATAACTTACTAGTCTTAACAATTGAAGTAAATGCCAAATTTCAGAAAAATCGGTGTTTGGAAAGCTGTACTCCAGGTGTGGTGTAGTTGAAGTCCGATTCATTGTTACTGATTTATCCGATAATACAGCTGCAGCTTCCACTCTTTGTTACTAGCTCTGAAATGGTTCATTTTCTCCTAACTTCCGTGTTGTGAGGTATATGAACTTCAATATGTGCTACTATATGCTCGTATTTAAGCTGCCAAATGTATTAACATATCGTCGCCTCAGACTAGCAACACTAAGTCATCTAATCGCAGAAATAATACTAAGATATTCAACTATTGCTCTGAGGCGACGATAAATGATAAATTCTTCCAGAATAATTCCTTTTAATGTTGTTCTCTATAGAATGACTTTTTTTTTATATAATTATTATCCATTTTGATAGCGAATGTTTACTTTTTGTGCCGCACAATCCAATCACGTCCTTAACACAACGTGAATTATTATGAATTTATTTTTACTCGATTCGTATCTTTACTACTAATAATAAAGCTGAAAATCTCTCTGTCAGATCTCTGTGACGCGCATAGCGCCTAGACCGTTCGACCGATTTTCGTAAAATTTGGCACAAAGTTAGTTTGCAGCATAGGTGTGTGCACTTGAAGCAAAAATTTTTCAAAAATTCGATGTGGTTCTTTTTCTATTCCAATTTTAAGAACAAAATTATCATAAGATGGACGAGTAAATTACGAAATTATCAGAACGTGAAATCGTAACATGGGCACAAGCCAATTGGCGAGAAAATTCACCATACATTATTTGTAAATATACAGGCGAACCAAAAGACCTTTTAAGTTTCTATTACGGGCAAAACCGTGTGGGTATCACTAGTGGAAAATAAATTCATAATACAGCAATACAAGATTCTATACTTCACATCAATGCATGATTATTGGGTATGGAGCAAAATTATCTTAAAAGATAATTTCAAATGCAGAACATTGTAAACGAGTACTTCCTCACTGTCTTAGGCTTTTTTTTACACAAAAAGTCGCTTCATTTCGCTTTTTAAAACCCGTTAAAAATTTTCAATCGTTCATCATTTTATTGTTGTTTCTCAGAAATTTGAAATACTCGTATATTTAAAGGCCAATCTCGTCCGAGTTCGTTTTATTTCCATGGATTAATCATTAACAGAAAGAATGAGTTTTTTTTAAAGATTTGTTCACTTCTTTACTGGCAATACCTTAATCTGTATACCCTAAAATATGTTAAATAAAATTAAACAAAAAAAAAAAAAAAAAGAAAAACTCATGTACTTTTTTTGATTAACATTTAACGTTTTATAGCACCTTTTCCAAAAACGAAAATCAATATTGTTTTTCATCATTTTCTCCAAAGTAGCTTTTAAACAATGTCTATTGACCTCAAGATATTTATCTGAGAATATTCATCTTTTAAAAAGGATCTACATTTAAATCAAAAGTTTATTTAAACGACTTTTCCTGAGACTTAATTTAACATTTATATGCGACATGAATGTTTCATAGATTTCCAGTAAGCGCTTCGGTAAATCCAGTAAATCCGTTAACTTATTAATATTAATTTATAATAATTAATTAATACAATACCCTTATTTTCTGATTATTTTTCATTTGCTCTTTAAGACATTCCAAAGAAACATTCTGAAACAGGAATTAAACTCAAAGAGTAAATATCACAAAAATCGAAAAATGTAAATTACGGTTGTTTATCCGAGTTTGAAAAATGTAACTGTTTAACTATTAAAATGAAGCGAGGAGTGAAATTGTGTTTCATTAAGTGCTGAATAATATTTAATGATCAGAAAAACCTTTTGTTAAAAGAGAGAGAGAGAGAGAGAGATCTTTGAACGTCTTTTGAAAAACCATTTCTTGTTCAAACATGACTAGGATCTAACCGACGGGCTTGTTCTATAAAATTTATCAAAAAATAAGGATTGGTAAAATATTTTTAAAAAATGCAGAAAATCAAAGAAATTGAGAGAACATTTTTCTTTCATATACTCCCTGTAATTTTCAATGGCTCAGCGGTTTTTTCAATAGCCATTTCATTTTTAATAGCTGTGCCATTTTCAATATGTTTGATGTTTTTAGTTTCCTACCATTTTCAACTCCCATTTCAATTTCGTAATAGACCATTGGTGACATAACATTATGCTCTAAACATACGTTCGTTACATAAAATAGTTTTCATTTGTCTATTCAGTTATGTTATGAAGAATCAAGACCAGCTTTGTTCTCGATTTTCACTTTCAGTTGTAATTAATATATTTTCTGGGTATCAATTATATTTTCTATCTTTTTGTAGTCATTCTTTGCTTACTCAAAATATTACCTCATGCCATAGTTTCGAAACTTATTAACTTTATTTACGCAATGTTTAGACTTCTCCATAATTTGTCGCCTGGGATTACACCGTAAAACGATTATCGCCGCATCGTACGCTCCGTCGAGTTTTATCTGAAATCTGTGACGCCCGGTGGTGCGAAAATAGCAACGACTGTTGTGTCAGTATTATTGGATCGTGAATTCTGAGACGCGAGAGGTTTTGGATTTATTTCGATGGTACAAAACGCGAGACCTTTTTTATGCACGCGTTTTTTACTTCTTTTACGGGTTTTTTGTCGAGGAAGTCGTTTCCACGGGCTGCAGTCATCAGGTGACGTAATTCAATTCAGTGGTTCGGAACCGTTTCCGCATGAAATTCTGAGAGAATAAAAATAAAAACAAACTGAAATAAGCTTTTGGTAAAGCTTGTGTCTGCTGTGACGATTGGGAAGAAGGGAGTGCGTGCAGCCTATCGGAGATTAGCCGAGGTAAAAAGAAGGATTTGCGGCAATTTGTGGAGGATATCGTTCATTAAACCGACTTAGGTTTCTCTACTGCTCTGATGGTATAATCTGTTAGCATGCATCACAGACTAAGCAATATTCTAAAAGTTGGGACGCGACAACTCTCCAAATGTATAATGATACTACAATGCTAATGTGGATCAGTGGCTAGTGCGGTGGGTCATTGGGGTCATGATCCTACTTTAAAGCGACCAAAAACACCCTAAAATACTACATTGAAGCATCTGCTAGCGCGGATCATTGACTAGCGTGGTGGGTCAACGGGATTATGACCCTACTTCAAAGCGACCAAAAGTAGCCTAATATACTACAGTAAAGTAGCAGCCTAGCACGGTGGGTCATTAGGTTCATGACCCTACTTTAAAATGACCAAAAATACCCAAAAAGTGCGTTTTTGGGACTTCAATTTTGAAAAAATTACCAGAGAGAATCTTCTGACGATTACACGTATGACCAACTCCCCTTTAGATTTGTTGGTTCATTCTTTAATTATGACTCCATCAAAAACCAGAAACTGGATTCACCCTTTGGAAGCACAAAGTGCGTGGTAAATCTTATTTGCCGCTGATTTTGTATTACAGCAAGATAAAAGGTTTAAATTTCTTCTTCATTCTTTGAATTTGATAAACTACAAAACAGCAACTCTGAGTCCGCATAAGAAACGGGAATGTGGGGCAAAGTGAAATAGTTAAGATAATTTTTTTTTTTTTTCAAAATGGACAAATTGAAAATTTATTTTTAAAATTTCGGTACATAAAGAAAAAACAACGTATTTTATTATAAAACTTGAACTGAAATATTATTTTTAATTTTTGGCGGTAAATTTGTATTTTCAAAAAAATGGGGGGGGGGGGTTTCACTTTTTTTCATGGGGCAAAGAGAAAAATGAAATATTTTTCTCTTAAAACAATTCCTTTTTGATAAATAAAAATTATTTTGATCAAAGAAATGAGTAAGTAAAAGAATGATTGAAGAAAGGACTAGATAAAGGAGCAATAAGCGAGTAAATAAATTAAATGACTAATCAGTGTCTTAGAAAAATAAATGAGGAAATAAAATAGTCAATGAATGAGTAAATAAGTGAGTTAATAAGTGAAGGAATGCAAAAAAGTGAAATATTAAATGAAGGAATGCAAAAAAATGAGCTAGTAAATGAATACGTAAGTAGTTTAAAACATGATAGAAAAATATAATTTAAGTGTTTGCCTATGTCCTACTAGGGGACTCATTCCTGGCCAATTTGGTGCTTATTATTGATAACCAAACAGTTCCGAAAATGTTTGGTACCCCAAACTCTTTTTTCTTCAGCATGCTCCCTCCCCCCCCCCCCCCAAAAAAAAAGAAAACCCTAGATTCTTTTGCATGACCCTTCTCTCCCCTAAGGTGGTAGGCAGTATCCACCCTCGATCAAGTTTAGTAAACAAAAAAGGTTTTAACACTTTTTAGCCATTAACGCAGTTTTTTACAAAGATGAGTTCCAAGAAGGTTTGAATGAATAAAGGTCTAACGCTTTGAGAAGACATCCACTGCATGAGTTCAAACGTACCATTAACATACAGATGCAGCCAAAATAACATTCCAAGAGAATATCGTACAATAGAACAACAATTTACGTAACACAGACACAACAGTAGCTGACAGAAAAAGTGTTCATAAATATGCTGCGATTATTTAAATATCTAGAATGTCACACATCAACAATGGGTTCTACAATTCAGGAAGTTCGCTTAGAATTGATGTCTTGCGCAGTTTATTCGTAATTCAGTTCATAATTTTTTGTAACGCTGTAAAATCTTCATATAGCTTTAAATATTTTTCAATTATAAAAACTCCAATCTAAATTAGGCGGTGTTTTGATGAAGATAATCTCAGTGCTTTCCAACTTATTTTCTAACGTGAATTGTTTTGATAAATTTTATTCCTGGAATAACCTCAGCGTTACTAATCTTATAACAACTAGAAACTCGCCCGTCAAGATATGATATGAAGGGTGAAAATTGCTTCTACATTTGAAAGAATCAGTTGCCTGTTTGGTGATATTTTGATAGTTGAAATTTTAGCCTTAACTTCAGTGGATTAACCCTGAACTCCAGTAGATAACGTTCTAGGTTGACCACATTTTCGTTTCTGCATTCCCCTGAAATGACAGTCTTACCAGTAAAACAGTTAAGGTATCGAATCCAGTTCAGCCTTGTCACAGTAAAGCCTTTCCCTGCATTTTAAACACTACCAAAGCATATTATCAAATTATGATGTCATGGCACGAGTTTCATTGTTGATGACGTGAGGAGCGTTACTCGATCATTGACTATATATGAGGATATATTTCTGCAGTAGTCTTTTATAATTATTTCATTGTTAAATTGAGCTGAAAAAATTGGATTACCACAACAAAAGCTTGTATGATATTTTGCCTTTAATGACGTTTATTTTTTATTTATTTATTTATTTATTTATTTTTTTATTATCTCATATTTCCCAATCAGTGTAGATGCAATATAAGGTATGAAATACAAAAGAACAAAGACATGAAGAAATTATCATGAAGAATTCATTCTTTGTCAGGAAAAGAGTGACTTTATCACTTTTTTCTATTATCTATCAATACAAACTATAAATTATTTTAAAAAGTCAGTAATCCAACGTGTTTTCATTTTACTGTAATTTGGATGATACAATAAAAGGTAAAAAGGAAAAAGGGGAAAAAATGTGCTATAAACACACAAGATAGAAGATAAATTTTTATCTTTTTTTTAACATTCTGAACTGTCACTTCACCCGCACGTTTTCTCTCACAACATGCTCTTGATACTTCTGCGCCTGACTTAAGGCATATTCAGAAAACAATTGTACATTTTAGGTAAGAAAATAGAGTTTAAACAACGAGAAAACTAAACAATACTCGAAATCAACTCTTTTGTTATTACTAAAACAATGAAATATATTAACAATTATAAAGTTCATTTTGTTAATAAAAGTTAATAAACTAATTTCAAGACAGATTACGATTTAAACTGGTGACTTGAATTGAATTATATGGATGCTGAATTTCAGCATTGAAATCAGTTTGTTAAATTATTAACAAAACTAACTTTATGATTACTATTATTTTTCTTTGTTTTTGGAAACAATCAAAAAACAATTACGTCACTTCCGTCGCACAAAAAGCTAGCGGATCAGAATTGCAAAGCCCTCGCATAAGATGTCTTACTTCAACAAAAGCGGAAAGAATGTCTCATGCAGGAAAAATGTAAAGTCAAAATTTCGAAAAAAAAAAAAAAAAAACTCGCCCCATGTTTTTGACCATGCTCTTTCAGAAAAAAAAATATTTTTGAAAACGGGAAGCTACCCATTACTCAGAAAACTAATTTTATTACTTCATATAAAACAAATGGTGAACGGAAATTTCTTTGAAGCTATCTTAAACTGATCAGTTGACACAGTGAAAAGAAAAACAAAGGTAAATTCCTTGTGTAACGCAAAACTGCAAATGTAAACAAAAATTTAAAAAATAATAAATAATAAGTGCAGCTGGAAGAAAAGAAAGTGTAAAATATAGAAGGGGAAAAAATTCCTAGCTCTTTTTTATTTCATTTATTTCTTTAGAAGAAAACGTTCATTTGAGGCAATGAGAAGCAAAGGGATGTAAGTAGATTTTCAAGTTTTTCATTGAATTTCTTTCTAAATCATGCCGTACATTAGCACCTCCCAGGGGTACAATCTCTTGCCCCAACGCAGAAGAGAGTATTCTCTACTATTTGTACTGGGTATTTCCAAATTTTTAATTTGCCACTTATTTGCTTCTTACTGCCTCATTTGTCATTTGAAAAAAGAAAAAAAAAAGCGCTGTTTTTAAGTAAAATCTCAATTCATTCTATCAGTCATTTATTTTTCATCAACACAATTTTTAAGCTTATAAGAAGCATAAGATGCCACAGTTATCTCGTGTTTCAAACAGTTTTCTTCACAATGCGTAACAAAAACATAACACATAATTTTAATTATTGTCTAAATTGAAAATAAGAGTTTTAAACATTCATTGCATCCTCCATTTCCTTCTCAGAATAGCCTAACAGCTACTTTATTGCCGTCTTGTCGTCGTTCCTTCATTGTTGTTTCTCGTTCTAATGATTCGTTGAAGAAACTACTTTCCATCAGACGTGCTTGTGACCGATCGGTGAAACGAGTCCTCTACTTTGTTCTTTGACTCGTTTTCTTTATCAGCTTTTGTTTTTAGCTCGTGCTTGACTAAATTGAGGAAGTTATTCTTATTGAGCTACGCTGTCCGTGTCTTTCTGATCGCTTTCCTCGAAAACTAACTCGAGTGAAGTGGTCGGTTTTTGGGTAATTAAACAGAAACGATGTATGGTTTCTTCCACGAGGTACATTTTAGGTGAATAGCGACGCTTATTCTTGCATGGGTTGCTTACGCAAGTACATCCAAAGAAAAATGAAATTCGTGTAATTAAAAATTGCAATCTTGCAGTTGTCTAAAAATTGCCTAATCGTCAGATAAAATTTGTGGAATAAGGATATTTTTAGGAGGTCACAGTGACGTTCCGTGACCTCTCGTCCCCTGTTCCCACTATTTTACCTGCCCAAATTCTAACTAATTTTACAGAAAGTAAAACTAACAAGTACTTTATGTACAGCGATTGTGGTGTTTCCCTTTCTATGTCTGGAATTTAGGACAAAAAATATCGTCTGATAGTTCGTAGTGAACCAAATCAAAAAATGTTTTGAAAGTCGCCATGATAAAATTTCCTTCTTTTTCCAAACAGTGAAAAAAAAAGAAAAAAAGAAAGATGTTCCATTTTTGGCTCTTAGTTCTTTAGCATTTTAAAATTTAAATAAAGTTTCAAGAATAACTTATGTTAAGTATTTTTAGAAAAAATTACATTATTTTGAGCATTGACTGCAATCTTTCAGTTTAACTACAAATTAGATACATTATTTATGGCATGAAGACTTCGAATAAATAACCACAAATCGATTCATAACACTATTTAAATGATATTACCTTTTAAGTAATAATAAAAAAACTGGGATCGTGTGTGTTATGTTTTCTGTCCATCACCTAATTTCAAGAACAAAGTACTCCTATCAGCAGTTGTTTAGAAAAATTAAGGTGCTTCTTGATTCACGAAATGATGTTGTTCCCTATAAAACCTCGAAAAAAGTATAATTGGATTATGTTCACATGTTTTTAAGACTATTCCTTCGCAATTATTAAACGACACTTAAAATGCACGAAAAATATTTTAACAACAGTACATTTTAAGATTTTTTTTTTTTTTTTGAGCAATCACATTGCTTATTGTTCTCATTTGGCTGTTTTGATGTTCCTATATGATTTTATTCCCCCCCCCCGCTTCCCTCTGCAGCACCACCGTTGACCGGCCCCTCCCGATGCTGCTGCTCTAGCGAGCACACACACACACACGCCTGCACACACATACATCTACATACACACCTACCCACACACACACACCCACACACTCGTGCCTGCACATAGACACAAACACACACGCCTACATACACATACACACACGTGTTTGCGAAAAACATAATTTGAACTCCAGATGTCAAAATGCAAATTATTATTATTATAATTATTATTATTTTTAATGTTTTATATTTAAGCATAAAATTTTAATGTCAAAAAAATTATCCTGCCTCGAAAACTCAAGCAGTTCTTATTTTTAAATGAAAAAGAAAATATTTTTAATAATACTGGGAGTCCATACCTAAACGACACTACTTTAAAGTTGTCTAGTGGTAAAACAACACTATTGCTCAGAAATTTACGAAATTTTGTGTACAGCATAATAAAGGGATGGGAATTCGTTTGAGTGAATTTAAAAATAAAAAAAAGGCTCAAAACTTCGCCACCAGAGGGAGCATTTTTATGAGTTATGCATACATTATACATTTACCGCTGGCACAAGACAACAACAACAACGATGATTTTAAAACAAATCTTGTATCAAAAATGTTCAACATCATGATGAATATCATTTTCGTGTACCTTCTGGAATCGTGAGATAGCATGTTCTACAGTCGACCACCAATATGCTCTGGGAAATGCTAAGGGCATGACGTGAAATGCTGTATTTTAGATCTGGTAAAGCTCTAGGATTATCACGATTTTAGATATGTTTCAAGAGCCTCCATAGCTAAAAGTCACATGGATCGAGGCTTGATGATCGAAAAGTAATGTTAGCATTAAAAACGCAATCTGGCGGCGAAATTGTGTTTTTTTTTTTAATTGCCTCAAAAAAATTCCCAGCCCTTCATTATGCTGTACATAAAATTTTGTTAATTTCTGAGCAATAATTTCACCAATAAAAAACTTTAAAAATGGGTAGTTTAACTATGGAAATGTAAACATTTATAAAAGTTCTATACATTAGCGATAAATCAAAATCTAACAACTTGACAAACAGTAACGTAATGTAAGCCAGTGCTATAAAGGTGCTACGTTCAAGCGGAAGCACTGTTTAAGTCTGTTAAATTCTAATAAAAGGGTCATTCCATGCGAAATGAGCAAATCAGCTGTGGCTGACATGTCACAGATTTCAATGAAAATTTTTATTTAGGTAAATCATGCATATATATGAAGGAATGCAAAGTATGGAAGTTTAAAAACTGTTTGCTACTTTGTTATCGAAATTAGAAGTCGATGCTTACGCTAAGCCTAAATTTTCTGAGTTCATGGCAGCCAGTTTGTGCCTCAATAACTCCGTAAGTTACAAACGTACACTTAAAAAATAAATGTTTTCACATTCTATAAACAAATCTCTATAAGGAAATAAGAAAGTAAAATTTATTCGGAGCTTTTTTTTAATCTGAGACATTAGCAAAGATTGAGAACTTGCCAATTTACTTCAGATTTCAAATCACTCTTCTAGCTCTTTTAGTGAAAAAAAAAGCAAAAAGGATTCAGATTGAAAAACTATCTATAACTAACTGTCTGCTCCAATTAAGAAAATGTTTTTGAATTCCTTGATGATGAAATCGTATTTTAAAAATCAAAAATTTTTCGAAATTTTCATTTTTTCCTCCATTTTAGATGCTTGTTTCAACATGAGGGAATGCCCTTAATTTACTCATTTTCTTTTACGTAACATATTGAAGTGTCTTTTAGATAATACTAAATTTTAATTATTGGAATCAGCGTATTTTCGTTACTAGAGTTGCACTATACTACAGTAACTTGAACTAAGGTAAAATTCCATTAGTTACGGCTATTAATTAGCCAGACTTAACCATTTCTTTCATGGTTTCATGTCTCATTTTCTCAAAAGTATGTTTATAAAATACTTGCTGAAATGTTTCCTTAATTATTGTGAAGTATATAATAGTCCAATATGCATAATTAAATATAATTGTGCCACTGAAAGTTGAATTTTCCTCTCTACCCGTGGTACGGGAAAAAATGACAGTAAAGTTTCTAGAAAACCTATCATGTCAGCATGACTAAAAGAACATATTGAGTTTAAAGATTAAGAAAGAGGAACATCTCGTCTAATTCTCAATAGCATTTGAGATTGGGCTATGAGTTGAGGAAATTTGTTTTATCCATGAATAAGTATATTTGACGAATTACACCCATTTATTTCAACCGTCCTGCTGTGATGTTCTTTGAAACAAAAGGATTCTTTTGGTAGCAAAACTCGTCTATGTTAGATATAACTTTTCTGTCCAGAATACAAACGAACGGTTAAACAACATTTGCCACACAATTAATCTAATTTTCAATGGAAAGTAGATTACTTTTCTTTTTACTATCAATGGCCAAAATGCATATTATGGCGTATTGATAAAACTATGAAACTATTATCCGTCAGAACAGGTATGCATACGACATACAATAATCTACTTATAACTGTATATATTTTCTCTAATGTTTTCTCTCTTCCTCTAAAATCCTTGGAATGAAGCTTTGGTACGAGAACCCATGTGGAACATTTTTTAGTTGGGCTATGAGCGAAACTGGTACCATTGGAATGCATTATTTGACATTTTTTTGAAATACAAGTTGTTCGAAAATGTCATTTTTCAATCTGAGTAAAAATAATATTCTGACTTTCAAGAGTTACTAAACTTCTGTTTATCTCAAAAACTAGGCTGGACTTCAGCGACATTTCATTGCACATCCTTCCTTTTTGCTGCTAGAGCACTTTCGTGATAAAATCCATCGAAAGTTATTTCTTTAGCTTCGGGCAAGAAACATATTAAACTCCCACGTGAGCTGGCAGTGATAGGAAGAACTGGATCTAGAGTGGTCTAAAAGGATCAAAAAGAAAAAAGGAATCCGTGTAGTCCCGGAGGCGTCGTCATGTAGAGTCCATCAACCCCTTGTTTTGCTCCACTGATTCCAAAAGGAGAGAAAAGAACTCCAGATTGCTCAAAGCTTCGATTGTCTCTCTGAGAAGTAACCAAAATGTAGCAGTAAAAAGAATCGCTAGTGCAATCGAAATCATTTATTTTATTTTACTTATTTGTTATTATTTTTATTGTTATTATTATCTGTCTAGTCGTTAGGTTATTGTAATATCTTAATATCGGCCTTGGCTTACTTTCGACTGGCAGCCATAGGCAGACTGTTGCTCATAGATTTGTCGCAAGTTGCATCATATTGCTCAGAATATAAGTATTGTTCAGTAAAAGAGTTAATATTTGACTCGTTAACTGATAGTGCACCTTTTAATTTTTGCCGAATAGAACTCCAAATGTTGCCAAATTATGATAATTTTGCCAAAAGGAATTCCAAGTTTCGCCGAATGTTGATAACTTTGCCGAATGATGATAATTTTTCGGAATACAGCTCCAAACTTAATGATGATAATTTCACCGAATCGTCAGACAAAATTTACCGAACAAGGACATTTTTGGAAGGTCATGGTGACCTATCATGACGTCACATCGAGTGACTCCTGATCAGGTGCCATTTAGCTTTTTTATCTTTAATATTTTAAAACCGAAACCGTTTTCAAAAATAACAATCGTGTTAAGTTCATCTGTAAAATGCTATATTCCTTTGAATAAGAAGCATAAGTAATTTACTATTAGAACGCAAATTGATTTATTTCGCGAGCAAGCGAAATTTTTTGCAAACAAACTGTTTTTACAATATTACCATTTTAAAGCAATGAATATATGTCAATTGATATATTTTGTTCCTATCTCACCATCGTTTTTATCATAAGTAGTAAAAATACGGATTTTCTTGTTATGGTTAATTTTAATGTGCTAGCGGAGTAACGACGTGAAATGTATCGAAGAAATAGTTTATTTTTTACCAGTTCCATTTTATTTTAAAACTAGCGGTAACCGCACGGCTTTGCCCGTAGTAGAAAATTAAAAGGTCATTTGGTTCGCCTATATATTTACAAATAATGGATGATGAATTTCTCGCCAATTTGCTACGTTCATTTGCTCACCCATGTTATGGTAATTTCTTCGCACACGTTATGATAATTTACTCGACCATGTTATGACAATTTACTCGACCATGATATGATAATTTACTCGTCCATGTTATGATAATTTGCTCGATAAAATTTTCCTAAAATTGGAATAGAAAAAGAAAAAAATCTAATTTTCGAAAAATCGCTTCGAGGTGCTCACCCCTATACTACGAACTAATTCTGTGCCAAATTTCAAAAAAATCGGCCGAACGGTATAGGCGCTATGCACGTAACAGACATCCAGAGACACAGACTTTCAGCTTTATTATTGGTAAAGACGGAGTAACGTATTTTGTTGATGCAGTTAACTTCTCCTAGGTGCAAACAATCAAATTTGTTAACATTTTCAGGTGAAAAAAAAAGTTAAATTAATTGAGTTAATATAAATAACTATTTAGACTTAAAGCAAACATTTTGTAATTTATTTTTCTCACTTTTATTATTGACGAAAGTTTTGCTGAAAATTGCCATTAGATGGAAGTCAAGTCGTACGGGCTGTTTAGGTGGTAATTTTTATTTCGATACTAATGTTCTAATTTTCTGTTGACGCAGAAAAGTCGATTTTTACCAACAGTATCAGGACGGGAGCGTGACTGGTGTTACTGCCTCTCGATGTTGGAAGGCAAGACACGTTCGCATGCGTTGCAGCTGCGGTTGAAAGTAAGTTTAGTGTAGACATCATGAAGGGCCCAAATGTTTTGCTTCTTGACTAAGTAGCTTTTCCCAAGTCTTGAATTCTGCCGACCGAAAAACTGCAGAAGTTGCTTGTTTGGATTGAAAAACAATTCCTCGGAAATAGGACGTGATAGCACATTATCGAAAATCTTTCTGTGCACTACAAGTACTGTCAATTTCAAAGTTAAATAAATACTTTTGTGTTTGAAAAGTAAAATAAGAAAACAACGTTAGGTTTCACAAAATTGCAGTTTACTGCATGAACATGATCAAGGAACCTCTTTTGCAATGCCAAATAAGTGAGATTCTGGATGAAACGACATCCTACAAAAGCAAAGAGGCTAATAAGCAAGCAACCGCTGCTTTTTCCTTCCTAAGTCGAAGTATGATGTTTCATTGTATTTCATAATCAAGCTCACCAATCAAAATTCGATGTAATACACTTTTTTTAAAAAAATGTAATGGATTTAAGTATGCCTTTGATGCAAAAATACCATTCAAATGTCCTAAATTCAGATAAATGTTTAATTCCACCATGTTTATCAAAAATAATCAGTGCTGCAGTCACGGCTTAGCTTGCATGGGAGCTTACCGGAACTCAGCTGCTCCGGCACTTCAATTTTTACAATGAAATTGGCAGCGAAGTTCATCAAAAATACGCTCCGGAGCCCACCGATGCATCCATTCCAAAACCGATGATCATTTTCTATACCCGCATAATCTTTCCCTTCGTTTCTTGCAGAAATATTCAGATGTGTGACGGAAATTGGTACATAGTTGGAAGTTTCTTTCAGTCACCAGAAGTTATATACACCCAATAGTTTTCTTTCTCAGTGGGAGCACAGCGACAAGAAATGTCATTATTTTCTATAACTTCCGTTACTTCTGATGCCTAGCAGAAATTTTTAAAATATTTTCTTTCCGCAAATGTTTTGTATAAATGTTTTCCCTGTTTTCCAATTAAAGATGAAGCATCTATTGCTCTTGAAAATTTCTTTACATACCACTTAGCCAAAAAATACTATTAATTTCATGACATTTTTTATTTTATCTCTGCATATTGCTGAGTTGCAAAATGGTGTACGATAAAAGTGAACTTTGTGGTGCTGAAAATTTTATGAGTGTAATCCAAGACATTTTGCTTAGCTCCTATGTAAGTTTTTGGAAGCATACATTCGCCTCTTTTATTTTCTTATTTCAATGTTTAGTTTCATATATTTATGTGTTAATTTTCATATGTTTTTTTTATCTATTTTTTGTCAGAACTTGTACATTTATGTATAAATAAAAAGTATGTGGAGCACTAGCACTTTTTTTTAAGAATTGTTCTTAGAAATTCTGGAACGCCGTTCCTCGAAATATTTGGTTTGCTTTTCACTGAAAAATTACTTTAAACTGGCTAAAACCAATTTTTGTATAATTAATAGAATAAAGGAGAAGAAATATCAGCTCTTAAAATTGAAGTTGGCTCAGAAAGCTTGACTGTCCTTTCTTGACCCAACAAAAATCCGTCTGCCATAACATCTTCCCTGAAAAAAAAAAAGAGGGGAACTCTCCGAAATATTGGATCCAGCTACAACACGAATTACTACACGTTACTTAGACGTTCAGAAGGGAAAAGTGCACATGATTACAAATTCATGTTGCTTCAGGGAGAAATGGTAACCAAAAGTGCCACTGCTGATAAGAAAGTAAAAGTAAAATAAAATGATTAAAAAAGAGAAACTCTACTTCATTCAGTATTCAGTTTCATGACATTTCAAATACAAGCATCCACTTTTCCAAAATCACCCCGCTGGGGAAAAGCATCCGTTACGTAATATTTAATGCACTTACAAGCATTCATCCCACTTAATTCCTGCTGTCCAAAGCCGGAGGTTTTAACCATCAACTTGACATCATCTAAATACCGAACTTGAAACGTGGTATTTGACAGTTTCCTCACTTTGTTTCTAATTAAATAAGAAGAGAACATAAAGTCGGCTTTCAAAGACGGTCGTCTTGCGCAACGGCTTTTTTTTTTAACCTGAAGACTAATATCACCATAATTCCTTATTTTGCCAACTGCTGCGCCTTGGCAACTAGTCAAGGTCGGCAGAAAACATTGACCTGGAATAAAATTATAAACAAGTAAACTTGGTGCAGATCACAGCTTGTGAAGTTGGGTGAGTAATACGTCCGGATTTCGGATTAACAGAGATTAAAAAAGATTTTTTTTTCAAACCAAATTCGGAATGGATAATTTGCAAATTAGATTGATCAGAAAGATTGGCAAACTATGCATCAGTCATAGGCATCAATAGCGTATCTTGATATGACATGAAAGCATGAAGTGTACCGATGGAAAACTCAATTACATATGCCATCCAAACGGTCCCTGAAGTATTTTTTTAAATTTTTTTCATTATGTTCCAGTCTTCGAAAACAAATGGAATAATCGATTTGTATTCTCAAAACTATTTTCCTAAGGGTTCATTCGACTTGTATTTACAATAAATTAATCTTTAAAATACAGAATACTAATGTGGTGATAAACTTTGAATATCATTTTAATAAAACGGTAGGAAAAAAAAATCTTTATAAAATTCATCTTTGTGACATATTTTTGAGTTGACATGCAGCTGCAAATTCAAGGTGCAATAATAAAAAGATTATTAATAGTTATTTTGTGGGAAAATTTGGGATTTAAACCTTGAGTCTGGTGGAATGGCATCGCTCTGTGGAAAAATTTGACCGGTCATTAAAGATTTTCTAACTGTCTGCGTTGACATTTACTGCTTTGCATTTAAACATTAATCTAAGAAAATCATTTTTAAAACGTGACTAACGTATAAGCAACTAATGTAAATTAATTTTTGTAATAATTACTTATTGCAGTAAAAAGTCGCAAAAAAAAAGGGCTCACGGTCTGCGACCCCCCCCCCCCACCCACCCAATTTTAACAGGTCAACAAAGGTTGTGAAACGCTGGTATAAAACACATTGATGCATCAAAGAGCCTGGTATTTGCTTATAAGTTTTTGTAAAATTGCAGAAAATGCAATTCAATAGCATTTTTAAACGATTTTTTTTAATCAATAAAGGACTTCGACTCTTGTATCAAACGAGCTGATGTGTGCATCACATGACTTCCTTTTACTCCAATTTAATGTCATTTCCACACTATTGGCATTTTTAATGTGATTCTATAGTTGACTCTCTAAATACCACCAACAGTGGCCAAATTAAAACTAGATTTAAGAAATAAATAAATAAATAAATCGTCAAATTTGTCGTTGGCGACAAAACTTGGTGACCAAAAAACTGGCGATATATCGGCAAGTGTCCGCTATATTATAACACCACTTGAGTTTACATCGAAATTAACAATGACTTCCCCCCAAAAAGGAGCAAAAGCCCCCTTTAGAAACACCCGAATGCAACCAAAAGGGGAGGTGCACAACTAGACCCCACTAGGAGTCTACGTACCAAACTTCAACTTTTAAGGGCATACTGTTCTTGAGTTATGCGACATACATACGCACATCCGCACATACGTACATACGTCACGAGAAAACTCGTTGCAATTAATTCGGGAATCGTCTAAATGGATATTTCGCGTGTTCTTGGGCACTTATCCACGTATGGTCGAGCCGGAAAAAAAAAAAAAAAAAAAACTCATCATTCATTCGGGGTTGAGTAAAATGGAAATTCAGGTCGATTTTTGAGTGATTTTTTTTTTTTTTTTTTTTGCGAATACAATACTTCGTTTTTTGTAAAAGGAACTAAAAATAAGTCCAACTCCGACTTCGCAAAAATTGGTATGCGGACTTTAAGGGAAAATGACCGATTTCAACTCCGAGTCTTTGAATTAAAAACCTTCGAAAATCCGACTCTTTTGTCTCAAACTGAGATTGACTCCGACTCCGCAGCCATGGTTTTTACTGAGAAATAAATATTCCTTTATGATTTGTTTTTAATTTTACGCTAAAGTGTTGTTAATTAATGTATTCAGTTTCTTGCGAATAAATTCATAGTCCTTTATGTTTCTACATAAAGATATATGCGCAGACGATTTTTTTTTTTTTTTTTGACAATGAAATTTTTTTTTTTTAAGTTGACATTTTATTGTCTTTATTTGTTTTTGAAAGTACATTTATTTATATTTATTAAAAAAGTTATTTTTTGGCAACAGAAGAAAAACAAACGTTTTATTTTGTTATGATATTTTAAGAAACTGATAAATTTTAATTACTTTTTTTTTCTTTTTGAAAGAGATTTAAGATTTTTTAATAGAAAAAAGTGCGTTAGCTGCTTTGTTTAAAAGGTGCTGCTATTTTATATGTTCGTTTATTTATTTATTTATTCATTCTCTTTTATTTATTTATTTATTTATTTTTTATTTATTTTTATTTTTATTTTTTTTACGCATCTAATTCTTGAGATGAGTGCGGCGTATTTTATTCCTAGAAATCAGCTTGAGCTTAAAATGTTAAAAAAATATGTTTGAAATAGCTTGCGGTTTTAACTATTTTTGAGAATATTGATTAGATTAAAAAGTCGATATTGGTGCACGGGAAAATAGGCTCGTTTAGCTCTGAATGGAACTTCTTGTTTATTTTCTTTAATCATAATTTAGTTTTGTCTGGAGTAGCAGCAAAGGTATAATGTCTTTGGTTGAGGTATTTGTGTTACAACACAACTTCTAATAGATTTTTTTTTTCTACCACCTTTTTATAAAACAAATTTTCTTTAAACGGCGAATACACTTTTTTTTTCAGTCAAGTTAAAATGTCTTTAATAAATATCATTTTTATGCGTCGTTAATAAATAAATACTTTTGATCTTCAAAGGCTCGAATGAAATTATTTACATATCGTCGCCTCAGAGAAACAGTAAGACATCTAATCCCAGAAATAACACTAAGATGTCCTACTGTTGCTCTGAGGCGACAGTGATTGTATAAGCAACTTCAATTTGCTATGATCATTCTCTTTTGAAAGTTTGCGCAAGTTTGCATAGAATCTATAAAAAATTATCCGCTGCACATAAATTCATCACGACATTAAAATCATCTCTGCACTAAGTTATTCCAATCAAATTAACTCCGTTTTTTTTTTTTTTCAGAAGTTAAATCTCCTCCATAAGAATTTGTCCCAAACCACATAATCGCTGTCTAAATTCACCACATTTTTCATCTAACATTTTAATGCCAGCAATTTTTAGTGTCTTGAACATTTTTCCAATGAAAATACGTTTCGTGCCAAACATGTTAGAATATAAAGTGAATAAACAATGAAATTCTTTTAACAATATTTTTAAATTATAAGGACATGTTTAAGAACTATACCCGCTAAATATAAAGGTTATCAATTGATTAGCAATTTATTTGCCTAGAGGATTTAACGTTGCAATCATTACATCAAACGCTTTTCATATGTTTTTCAATATTCACGGCAGGCTCTACTGCTATTTCCCCTTGTCAGTGTTCATACATTCCATATCTACCTTGAGCATAAAATATTTCACTTGCGCATTCCTCGTATAACACGGTACTTGTACAATACGGTTTCGATATTACACGGTACGAAACTTAAAATTAATGCTACACGATTTTTATATGAAACGAATTTTAAAGATTGAATTTTATTTTTGTTCAATACGTACTTGTTTAAAAAATTATTTATAAAAAAGTCTTACATAACATGGTTTCGATACTACACGGTACGAATTAAACGTGTTATACGATGGTCACCTGTACTCATTAAAGCGAACTTTACAATCATCCCACTTTATTCGCATAATATATGCAAGCGTATACAGATTGTACAAAAACTTCGAAAAAAAATGTAAACACTTTCTGCAGAAAAAAATACAAAAGACAGCAAAATCTTGAATCGTGTGTAGTAAATGTAATATTGCTCCTTCAAGCTAATGAAGCGCTAACTTGTTCTTCTCTTTAAAATAATCCGTAAATTGTCCAAAGTAACAATTTACGGATTGGTAATTTCTTTACCAAAATCTTGCTACAGGTTTATCGGCGGCCAAGTTCCATCCCTTCACTTATTAATTAAATACCTGTAACGATTTATGCTAACGATCTTAAAATAAGCACTCAATCTTTCACAGGAAAGTACACATGAAGCCTTTGTATGACGACTGTCTGTTTAAACAGAACAAACGCAATCGCCCATTTCTCAGCTTGTTGGGAAATTTGGGGAAACAGGAATAACTATCTCTTTTACTATCGCACCTGACTTCTCACGAGCACTTTCATACTTGCATAGAAGGTGCCGCAATAGGGGGCTTTTAAAGCAGGGGGCTCTTGAAGGGACTCTTTCAACGGGGAGCAGACGATGTCTATTTCTTCTTTTTTTTTTTTTTTAACGAAATCCTGACCTCATTCTTGAGACTTGTTAGTGGAAAGTGAAGGTCGTTTGCCTCAGGTGGATTGCCCAATTTTTGGAATGCCCCCTTCTTGGAGGTAATGTTTAAGAGGAAGTGTGTGGGATGTGTAAGATTAGTTGGGGCTCCTAACAGGAGTGTTGTGTGTACATGAAAAGGAGTTTCGAAACAGAGTTTCTGATCGTATTTATATTAATGAGGGGTTTTACCCAAGGAATTCTTTCAAGGGATCCATGAACTACACAATTGTTCGGAGGAAAATTGTTAGGTTGGAACAGCTTATTAATAATCTTCCTGTTAAGTTATAACCTCGGAAAGTAGTTTTTCTGCATTTCTTATTCTGAAGATTGGAACAAATTTCATATCATTATCACTATTGTGAGGAAGTACTTAACCCTTAAACGTCGCATACCATAGCTTTAGCTTCTATACTATTATGAAAACAAAGTTGAAGCACTTGTTGCTTAGCCAATACGACCTGTAAGATTTACTCTAATATAAACGAGTTTTATCTTGTAGAAAACAGCACTAGTTCTAATGGAATATAAAAATACATTTTTTTTCTCAGCAGTTGGTGCAGGTACGTTTTTTTTTAGTTAGCATGAGAAAGCTTACTTCCTATTTCTTGTAATTCTGCGGCGTTTTCTACTTTCACAATAAGGTATTTTTGCAATATTTTTCAATGTTTTAGGATATTTGATGGTAAAATTGTTTTTTTTTTGTTTATTTTGCTGCGAAAGGGTTTTTTAACTGAAATCATTTTAAATGTATTTTCCATGTACCCTAAGCTGAAGATGAACGCCAAAGAGCACTTTAAAAAATATTTTTAAAATAACTGGCATTTAAAGATTAATACGAAGATATTTTCGACCAATTGTCGTTCGTTTTATTACAGTTTTGATGAAGGGACTTGAATTAATTGTTTAGCACAACTAATTCATTTCGATCTTTCATTCTCTTACTTTTAGCAATTGTTTTTGCGATATTTCTAGTTTAATTGAGACAAATGATTTGGGTTGCATCCAGTGATGTTCCCATCAATTTTTCTGAGGGTATACTCTCAGTAATCAGTTATGCATAATATGTGTATGCGATCATATACATAAATATGTCATAATATCAAAATTTTTAAAGCTTGAGGGTATACGGTATATGTCTAAAAAATATTTGAGAGTATACGGCGTATAGGGAGTATACCCTATGGGAACACCCCTGGTTGCATCACATTATTCATCATTTTTATTCAGATTTTGAATCACTTTATTTGGAGTTGTCAACATAGATCAAAACACTCCAGGAGTGTTTTGGTCGATTTTGAATTTCCATTGATTTTGAGGCATTTAACAAGCAAGATTTGTAGCAGAAAATGCTTAGAATAATAAGGTTTGACCTTTTATTTTTCCTTCCATTTGAGGACACAACTTATCCAGTTAAAGAGGTTACTAATGCCTGAGGTTAAAAGAAATGCATTTACCATAAGTATCCATTAATGTGGATGTATGAATGATAGCATTTTATGTTCAAAATATAGAGGAAAAGATGTACTTTGAAAAAAAATCGCGACATTGTTTTCTGTAATGCATCATGGCAAAATTTGCGTTTCCACAATTCTGTACCTCAGAGCCAGACTGACGTAAGTCAAAAAATTTGCAATTTTACATTTATTGTATGTGGAAACCTATTCTGCATCGAGCCATGTGATGCTCTTAATTCTTAAAAAATTGATTGATAAATGATTTAATTCTTAAAAATATATATAATTTTCAATTTTTTACCAGTGTTAAAAGAGCGCGCGTCTAATCTTTTGAATGCGATACAAAAAAAAAAAAAAAAAAACCTCTTTCTTGTAAAATTACCGTTATGTGACTTACGTCGTTTTGGCTCTGAAGTACAGAATTTACGATTATTGAATACTACTTACAAGCTAGGAGAAGAAAACTATGCATTTAATTTTGCAACAATGAATCCTTTGTAAATAGTAAATTGTAACTGCAAAGAAAATTGAAGGCGAAAAAAAAAAGGTTGTTATATTTATTTTTTACCTTCTAGGTGTTGGCTGCACAGACACACGTGGTCAAGCCTCGGGGCTATGACATCAATGAAAACGCTTTATCAGAGGTCTGCAAGTCGGAGTTGGGCCTCAGTGAAGAGCAGGTCAAAACAGGCCAACCCCTGGAACAAGTTGTCGAACAGGTGAGTTTATTATACAGCAGAAAATTCCTCGGAGTGATGAACTCGACTTTCTCTTTTTCGAGCTTGTCTGGGTTTTGCTCTTTTTTTTTTTTTTTTTCTTAAATCCCTAAGACTGGGGTGTCAAAAGGTCCGGTATTTTTTTCTTTATTCAGTCTGGACTGAAAGCTTTCATCGCAGCTAAGACAATGGAATTCAGATTCGTTCAGATTTAAAGAAGTGGTTTACTGAAAAGTTTAAGGATGCTGGTTTAGGGCAAAGATTTATTTATTTTTTAGAATACTTGTAAAATTTCTTAATGGAAATTTGTTCAACAACTTTTTAAGTTTTTTAATATACTTCTAAATGTGGGTATATTTCTTCGGAAAGTAAAAATGAATACTGTTTTCGACCAAGAGAGCAAGTGACTACTCCTCATGAACAACTGTCAAAAGTGTCATTAGTCTCCTTTGAAAATCCCGCTCTTAAACAAGGAAGGAATGATTTTTTAGAAAGTAAAAATCTGATTATCAACGCATTTAATGTACAGAAATATTTTTGAACAAAATGTTTTAATAATGCGGTATTGCTCGGGTACCTTGCTCGGGTTGCGGTATTGTTCATTGAAAAAAAAAATAGTCCAAAGTATTTTTTTCTCGAGAGAAGTGGTAAGCTAATAGTTGTTACATCTACAGCATCTCCTGTTGTGAAGCAACGGTTTGAAAGAAACAAGGAATCCTTTTAAACTTTTAAAGTATTCTTTAAAACTTTTAAAGAAAGGGAAAATTGTGTGTGTGTGTGTGTGTGTGTGTCCTATTATATCAAGCTGGGGTGGGGGAATTTTGAGAAAACTTACCAGCCAAAATTGTTTTCAATCAGCCTACAATATACCATACATAAGCAAAGTTCTTAGCAAAAAAGAAATATGATTTTTTTTTTCATCGGGATCTACTTTAATGTGCTTACCTCAACCGAAACATGCGTTTCTGTACATCATAATGCACTCCAGGATTCCTTGTGCGCAAGGTTCTATCGATCAAAAACCAAAAGAAAAATAATTTTTCGTCCACAAAACTCACGCTAGTTTTTTTTTTTTTTTAATCTTCCCCTCCCCTCTTTTTAGCCTACTTTCCCAGTAAAAGTCAGAGAAAGAAAAAGAAAGCATGAAAAAAGGCATCTTAAAAATATCGCAAAAAACAAAAAAAGAGTCAAAAATAAATAAAATAATTGAATTAATATCAAAAAATTAAAAATTGAGGTATTGAGGTGGAGAAAAATGTCTGTCTGTCTCCCCCCTCCCCTCAATAACTTTTGAGTGAATAGTCCGATTTGAAAGATTTTTTTTTGTTCGAAAGATCAAGGACACCTCATTATTATATTTCATTTTTTGATTTGAACATTTTGTTGTTCAATTTTGAACAGTTCAAAAAAATTTTAGCGCCTACGGGAGAATTCAAGGCTTGGCATCCTGAACTTAGAGGCGAATTTGCTTCTAATAAACTTTATTGGAAAACGTTTTTGAAGAAGAGCATGTATAGAAAATATATTCTATACATGCTACACTATAGAAAATATATTATTGATTTGAACGATTTTCCGTTCAATTTTGAGCAGTTCAAATCCTTTAACATTAGTGCCTCCGGCAAAACTAAAAAATCAGTGTAGTTCCCGAACCTAAAGGTGGATTTACTTCAAACAAATTTTATTGGAAATAATTCTTGATTACTATTTCACGACTCCGACTCCTATAATTTTAGGGCAGTCGACTCCGACTCCTGAACCCGACAATTTGTCTGACTCCGACTCCCCGATTTCGAGTCTGAATTCGTAGCTTCGGCAAAAATTTATACACGGAGGAAAGATGACTGACTCCGACTTTTGGAAATTCAATTCCGACTCTGACTCCTTAATCCCAAAATTAGTCCGACTCCGACTCCTCAAACATTGGTTGAATTGTAGACTTCAAGGGAAAATGACCGGTTCCGACTCTTTGAATTAAAAACCTTCGACTCCCGAATTTGGCTCTTTTAACCCAAAATGAGATTGACTCCGATGTCGACGCCGCAGCTTTAGTTTTTTAGTTTGAAATAATTATTGTTGATATGATTTGTTTTTATTTTCACGCTAAAAGTTTTAATTTATGCATTCAGTGTTTGACGGAGAAATTAGGAGTCCTTTATGTTTCTACGTAAAGATATGCGCAGACGTTTTTTATTTATTTATTTATTTGATAATGAAAATTATTTCTTTAAGTTAACACTTTTTTAAAAATTTATTTTGAAAGTATAATAATTATTTTTTGGCAACAGGGGAAAAGCAAACGATTTTTTTTTTTTTTTTTTTTGACATAATGTATTTATTTTAATGAGCTTTTTTTTTCTTTTTGAAAGCGGTTAAAGATTTTTTTAATGGTTATTAGCTGCTTTTTAAATGTGCTACTATTTTACTCGTTGCTATTTTATTTTTTACGCATCTAGTCTTCAGATGAGCGACGGATACTTTATTTTTAGAAATCGGGTTAAAATTGTAAAAAATTACGTTTAAAATAATTTGCTATTTTAGCTAATTTTGAGAATATTAATCATATATTAGAACGTAGACATTGGTTTACGGGAAAGTAGGCTCGTTTAGTTCTAGACGGAACTTCTTGTTTTATATTGAATCTCTATTACGCAAGGTTTAACCGATTGGACGGGCTCTGAAGACAGCTTTTTTTTTAAAATCCAGATTAGAAGCCGAGCAACCCTGATCTAGCACCCCTAGAGGTATTGATTTAGAGTGGGAACTTCGTGGACATCGTGACCACACGATAAATTAGTTTTCCTATTATTTTTCAAAACATAACTATCGGTCAAGTAAAGACATAAAAGTTTATTTCAATGCATTTTAAGCCATACACTGAACATATTATAGTTTTCTTTTCAAGATACAGAACAGAAGTTGTACCTAGAGCATAACTTACACTTATTTTCAGTGTGGTTAAAATTTCCTATTAAATGATAGTTAAAGAATCACCATTTGAAGCTCAAATAATTTTAAATTGTCTTATTTTTACGTACAAAGTAAGCATGATTTCTCTACAAAATAACAAAATTAAAGCACATTAGAGTTCATTATTTTTCCGTGAATGTAATGAATAAATTCCTTTACCAGCGAAAGTAAAAAACTAAAAAAAAAAAAAATGGTATGCAGCATAAAGCAATTTAAATTGCTCTTAGATTGCAGAAGCCAAAGAAAAAAAATTGTTCGATCGCAAGAGAAAATACAATGAAAAGACCTCAAATGCAGGAAATGGATTTTGTTTGTATTGAGCCTCCTCAAATCTCATATTTTAATTTAAAAGTAATTGTTATACGTTATATTTCGCAATCTTCTATTATTAGGTGCGAGTGAACTAATGAGATGATAGAGGCTTTTGTTCCAGAAAGACACCTACTCACTTTTTCCTTTCGAATACTTTTTCTTTTCTACTTTGTCCCAAACATTTCTTTCATTGTTTTCGTCTGTAAACAAAATTTCTTTCAAGAATACAATCAATCAAACAATTAATGAAATATTGTTCTGTGTCGAATGAACTGAACGAAAAAGTAAAGGTGAATTACCTTTGCATGCAAATGTGCGAACCAAAACCGCTCTTAGTGAATGCTTTTCTTGAAGAAAATGGTTGCTTTGCTTTCACCTGAAATAATTACAGGAATCCTTATCAGTTACTAAAATTGGAGAGCTTGAGAATGAGCAAAATTTCTTTGTTTGAAACAAATTATGTACTTAAGCTTAGCGTCATCTACTTCGTAATCCAGTTTCGTGAGAATATTATAACTCTTTTTATTAGCTTCAAACATATGTTTCAGTGTAAAAACAAACGACGAAGAAATGCATTAAAAAATACCTCGTCATAACAACAGAATAATAACTGCACGTTCTTTGCATGTTGAACAGTGCATAGATTTTAAAATCAAGTTTAGTACATATATATAAATTCATATAAATAGTTTTTTTAATTAAACGTTTTTCATGCATATGCATAATCTCATAAATGCATGAACTAATAAAAGCCTCGTTGTCTGTTCAACCGATTGTTCCTGGTTTAGTCAAACCTGGTTCACGATTGTGAAGTTCTCTGCAATCAGGTACTGATATACTATGTACAAATACTTTAATTTTTAAAAAATGATGAAAAATGCATTGTAGATTTTTTTTTCTTCCTTTTAATTTACAAGATTTGTTTTTTTTTTTTTTTTTTTTTTTTTTTTTGAAAGAGAAATTCTTCTTTACTCATTAGAATTATTTCCTCAGCAGTTGTAGTTATTGAAATTAAAAAATAGTCGTAGTTTCCTGTTTGTTTAAAAGTAATTCCCATTATTGTTTTACCGCTGTTATTTATACTATTAGAATTTTTCGCTTAGTAATTAGACTTTCTTCCTAGTCGTGAGGAGTTTCAATTACATTCATTTGTGGTATTTTTAATTTTCTTTAAAATACACTTTTTTCGTAGTTAATAAGAATTTTCTCTTTGTCATTTAAAATTCTCCCTTACTTAAAAGTACATTTTTTTTCAGTCATAAATTTTCTTTCTAGTCATAAGAGTTTTTTTTACCAATATTTTAACAAACCTCTTGTTTTAACAAAGGTAAAATGCGCATGTTTTATTTTAAGTACATTAATACAGCCATGGAAAAGGTATAAGGACACGTTGAGAAATGAGTGTTATGTATGAAAGTAATTATCACCTGCAAACAAAATCAAACATAATTTACTGCTTGTAAATAGGAAACATTAGAAACCTGTTAGTATGAAATTAAATCACAGTATAGGGGAGAGTGTTGTACCTCGGGACGTTTGTACCTTGGGACACTGCTAATTTCTAAGAATCTATTTTTAGCAACCATGTTTTTGTAATCTCTAATAGTAACCTTCACCACTAAATGGTGCCATAATAAAAAACAGCATAAAACGAGTAAAATTGACGATTTTGTGAGAGAAAGATAATTTTATGACTCCAAAGTAAATATTTTCTTCATTTTCACTTCATTTTCTGTCTTTGTATTTGTAAATTTAATCAACTGAAATTTATTTTGCCATAAAAGAGGAGTACTTTAAATATTTTTGTTATGAGAAAATAATGATAGTGCATCTACTAGATTGACCACCATTTTGGTTTTTCTTAAACTACTTAGTGATTGTACCTTGGGACAGCCAAACATTTGGTACCTTGGAACGCGATGCGTTACAAGGTACAGCATATGTATAGTTCTTAATAATTAAGATATGTTTAGGAACATGGAGCAATGTTCTAATCTTATGTAGTCTTTTAAGCACATTTAATGTTAAATAAAAATTCATAATTTTTATTCATAAGTTATAATTAATTATTCATGATTTAATTCCTTACCATGTTTTTTTTTTTTATGGTGCAAAATTGGTTTAAGTATATGGCTGTTTCCTGATTCATGAAGACTTTCCCATAGTACAACAAGACGTGTCCCAAGGTACAATAGAATGTCGTACCTTGGAACAGCTTGGAACATGGAACTATTATTTTAAATGGCTGACAATATTTTATTTTCAAACTGTCTGAATTTAAAAAAAAATATATTGCATAGAAATATGTTGGGGTAATTTAATGTGACTTTTAGATTTTAAATTTGATTCAAATAATTGACGTTAAAATTAAAAATATGAAAAATGTTCCAAAGTACAACACTCTCCCCTAATTGTTAAATCACAAATGAACACAAATGTATTAGGTGAAACATGAGGAGAATTATAAGGACATAAGCAATTTTGTCCTAAAAAAATTAATATTCCACAAAATCACTTTTTTTTAAAAAATTACCTTCATCAATCGTCCAGTCGTTGACTCAGAAAATTCAGTTAAAGTTCATTTAGAAATGTTTTTATACGCCATTTCAATGGATGATGTCCGTTCATCTTCATTTGCACATTTAGACACTTTTCTTGCTAAAATGCCCTACAAATTCTCTTTTGGGATTAAATGTGGGCTTCTTGTGGGCGAGTTCAAAATTTTCACTGAATTGGCCTCGAACCATGACTAAGTTGCCATGTGTTTTGTGATCCACAAGACACATGGCAACTTGCATTGTCTTTTTGAAACAAAAACTCACGACCACTGATAAGGGGTGCTTCAGGTAATAAATTTTCAACTAGCATATAAACATACAATTCTGAATTCAAGGGATCTCCAATGGACACGATTGATGGTGCTCCATAAGCTACAAAACATGTCCACACCCATCACAAAACCACTTCCAATTGTCGTTTGAAAAAAAAAAAAAGTTTCGTTTTACAAATCATGCCAGTAATGATGAAAATCATCTGGTTCATCCAAATAAGTCTTTTTCATGAGAAAATACGGCATCTTTCCATCGAGACCAAAAAGAAACGTGTTTCTTAGCGAATTACAATCAAAGCTTCTTTTGAAGCTTTGTGAATAGTGAATGGGGCCGTAATTTAGCATGAATAACATTAAAATTCTTTAGCAAAACATTACGCACTGTTCGGCTAGTGCAAGGTACATTAGTTTATCTTTTAATTGAGTAGAACTCTTTTTTTAAGCAATCCTTATGAGCAATTGCTCGTTTCTGATGCTTAGTAAAGAGTGGGAAGCTTGCCTGTACGCTTTTTCTTGCCGTAGTCTTTTGAATTGAACAAAAAAATTATAAATTACTGTTTCAGATATGTTTACTTGCAATTTCACGCACACCCATTCTACATTTTTTGTAAGCAACAATTTGTCACTTTTCACATTCAGAGAGCTGTGTGCTGTTCGGCCTGATGAAGAACGAGATAAAGTGAACAATCTTACTAGGGAATAGTTTTGAGTTATTGTAAATAATCATATGATACTACTATATGCAAATTTTTGTTCTCGATCTCAAAATAAATTGTGTCCTTATATTTTTTTAAAAGTGGCAAACTAGTAAAACCTTAAAAGTTCATACATTTTAATAATTTTTCAAACATTTTTAAGCAAAGTTTGTTTTAAAATGCTTTGTTTCGTGCATTTTTGTCATGAAAATGTTTTGCATACTTTTTCAACAAAGTGACTTCTAGAACTGGCGACTTTTTGCATATCCTTTCCATGGCTGTATTAATAATATGAGTTTCAATTTCATAATTTTAGTTGAAACAAAAAGCCATAATGTTTGTAACTGTTTCTGAATACATGATAAAGACTCAGACGGATACAATGATTTCAAGCATGAGACACCCGTGGTTAATACCATAAATTCAATCATAGCAATTTCATGCGAGGTCGCTGCCAGCTATTATTCTTTTGAAGGAATCACGTGCCTGCTTTTGGAGCAGGCGTTATCGTTGGAAAAACTCCGTCTCTTTACAGAAGAAACGGCAGAGTTCGGTTCTGGTGAGAATAGTTTGATGATTTTGAAATCTTTTCATTGTCACCTCAGATCGGCTTGATTGATAGTGAAATTCATCCAGATCTTATGAACAATGTGAACAAACAAAAATTAGCAATTTTGTAAGGAATAAGGAAATTTTGTGAACTAAGAGCAAGCGTGTGGTAAATATTTCTTTGTTTTGATTATGTAAATATTTCTTTTGAATGGCAAAAATTAAGTTTTTTTTCCAATAAACTAGATGCGCACAAAATAGTTATCATTTTTAAAACTTTTGTCATAGGAAAAATACGTTTACTTAAACATAGCAGGCAAAAGCATATTCCTAATGATTACGTAAGCGTATTTTCTTTTTTCTAACTGCTTAAAAGCAATAAAGAAATAAATAAGCAAATGGGTTGATCAAAAATGAAACACGCTTTAAATGTATAAGCATATTAAGTATGGAATAAGTTGTGAATACATTGACTGAATTTCATTTTATTAATATTTTCTAGTAACATTTTGAGTAATGATAAACAATATTGAATATTGAATGAAAAATAATGTCATAGTAGAAAGAAATGCAAGAGTGCATACAAAATTATTTTTCAGCTATTAAAAATAATGCGCATAAATTAGAATATTTTGCCATAAATCCGTTGTAACAATCGATTTAAACGTACTACTCCAAATTAAAAAAAAAAAACTTAACTGAAATACTGTATCCTCACAGTAAATATGCAACAACCGTAGTGTGACTGCTTTGTACGTTTAACTTTTTAATTTAAATGAACTTGTGGCTCATTTTGAGCAGTTCAAAAAGCTTAGCAGTAGGATCTACGAGAAAATATAAAACCTCTTCTTTTATTAAAAAAATAATGCTGCAATTCTGAAAAATTGAGATAGAGTAACAGCTGAGCTTGAAACCTATGAAGTGTATTAAATCTATTCTTTGTTAATTAGCTCTTCGAGGAGGTTTTTGCAAAACTATACAATTGTGGGTGTTTGTGGACGCTTGTTTTTAATTAGTTTTATCACATAATATTTTTTATTACATAGGTTCTCTTCATCACTCCTACCCTTTTCTGTAGTGTTCCCGCTAGGCCGTTTTTGAAGGGCGCAGCGCCCTGCCCTTTTTCATATCGGCAGAATGCGCCATGCCTTTCATTTAGTAGGCAAAATGCGCCCTGCCCTTTTCAAAAGTAAGGAATTGCTCCATGTGTTTTTTAAAAGATATCACAAGCACCTTATTGAACCCTATGATATCCAGCAATTTCATTTGACCAGGGATCGGTCACAAAAACGTCCAAGTAATGTCATTGTCCCTAGAATTTCACCCTGAAAACAGCCCCATAAATAAAAGGAGAAGCCAACACCTAGGCAAAGAGAATAAATGAGATTCTCAGAATTCAGACTGGCTTATCAGTTGGGGACAAAAGCAAGTTCTTCCTTCTTCCCAGGGGGGCTTAAAAGAGTGTGGGAAGAGGTCTGGTCATATGTGTAGGGGGGAGGGAGAAATTGTTTCATTCAAGCCCCATCTTTGATCTTCTCAGAATTAACAATGAGAGTAAACATTTCATAGTATTTTCTGCTGTAGCATCAGGGGATGTCTGTTCCAGGAAAGTAGAAGGGGTACTTGGAAAAAGTCTGAGTGAAAACGCAAACGACACGTGCCTTCTGCTAAAAGGTAATTTAAAGAGTTAAAAGAAAAGAATATAGATGCCAGCAGATAAAATATTAAGATTAGTGATGTTTCAGGCATTTTTTCTTCTGCAAATAGAACAGAAGAAGGGTTGGTATTGTTCTTGATAAAAGTTGAAAAGGGCTTGGGAAAAAAGTTCATTTTTAAGTGATTGAAAAAGTTATGAAAGCTTATCTAGTGCTTGAATTCCTTAGGCATTCGATGAATTGTGCATTTTTTTTTTTTTTAACATTTCATCAATGCAATTTTTAATTTTCTTAACATGTGTCAATATGTTTAACACGTGCATCGCACAAAACCGTCCACCGCGCTTGAGATGTCAATCCTTTTGCATCTTGTAAATATTTTAATATTTTTGACAGTCAGAAATTATTTTGACACATGCTGACTTATATTAGCATATTTTATGTTTTATTTTTAAAATGTACTTTATTTTTGAAACCATGCCAATATTGAACTCGCATTTCGCGGAAACGCTCTTCTCATCTTTCAGATTTCAATCCTTTTCCATCTTGTAAATATTGTAATATATTTAACGATCGGAAGTTGTTTTGACATATGCAACCCAAGATTAGCTTATGTTTTATTTCAATAAACCATAACACTATTTTTGGGATGTTTCGCAAAAAATTACTTCCAGTGTTTGAGATTTCAATCCGTTGCATCTTGTAAGTATTTCAGTTTTTTAACAATTGGAATGTATATTTTAATATGTGCGATTATTAAAATATAATTTAATTAGCATATATTGTTTTTCATTTTAAATTCTAAAAAATTGTTTTTGTTTCTCGTCTTGTATATTAATTATTGCAAATAGGATTTTAATCATTATTTCCTCATTAGTTATCACTGATTTTTTGCAAAAAATAAAATAAAATAAAATAAATAAATTTAAACAAATGAGCTCACGGTATTTTGATTTAATGTTTGGCTTGAAATGCAATATTTTTTAAAAAGTTTAATTTACATTCATCATGATTTTGATGTCTACTCAAATATTTCATGGTATAATGCAGATTACTAGGAATTTTTTTTTTAATCTAGGAAGGGGGGATCTGTAATTAAATATTGTTCATCTTACATTGCAATTCAAAGGATTTTGAAATGCCTGAAGTTTTTACTCTTACGGAACAAGTAGTCAAATTTATAACCCAAAATAATGTTGAAAAACGCCCAAAAGTCAAATTTCAGCATTAGCTAAATGCTCCTCAGGGAATGGGGAAAATGTGCTTAGTCAAGCGAACCCTTTTCTAAAGACAGTGACTTTGGAATCTGGATAATATCACTATATTTAATTCTGAAGTCAGTGGTGGCCATCGAAGAGGGGGGGGGGGGCTCATGGTGCAGACTACACTGTTTGAATTTTTGCAAGGTGTTTTAAATTGTTATTTCTCCTTTTTTTGGGGAGGGGGGGAGGACGCTAAGTAGTTTTTGAGTGGGTGCGTCATTGCTCTTTGGAAAGGAGGGGCACCGCGTTGAATAGTGCCCTTTTTATGATAACAGTGCCCCTTTCATAGACCAGCACCCTGCCCTTTTTTCCTCTAGAGTGAACACTACTTTTCTGAGCTCGAAAGGTTTTCTCAAAAACTTGCATCATCCTCAATATTAGCTTGATTTTTTGTCCAGCTGTAAACTTTACTTTCCAGCATATACATATACGTTAAAACTATGATTTCATAAGGTGGTTACTGAATTTGATTTTTTCCGCATCGCTCACTAAAAGGCAATGAAACGCACATTAATGGTGTGACGTTCGTTTTTAATTAGTTTTATCACACTATATTTTTATTATATAAGTTCTCTTAACGTTCATCACTCCTACCCTTTTCTGAGCTCGAAAGTTTTTCTCGAAAACTTGTTTCATCCTCCCCAGTATTAGCAATTATTTTTTGTCTAGCTGTAACCTTTACTTTCCAGCATAGACACATACGTTAAAATTATGATTTCATGAGGTGGTTACTGATCTGGATTTAATCCGTATCACCGACTAAAAGGCCATGTAAAAACGCGCATAAATAGTGTGACGCTCGTTTTTAATTAGTTTAATCACACTATATTTTTTTATATGTTGTTGTTCTCTTATCCTTCGTTACTCCAACCTTTTTCAGAGCTCGAAAGTTTTTCTCGAAAACTTGTATTATCCTCCCCAATATTAGCAGTTATTTTTTGTCTAGCTGTAAACTTTAATTTCCAGCATGGACACATCGTTAAAACTATTATTTCACGAGGTGGTTACTGAATTGGATTCAATCCGTTCGCCAACTAAAAGGCCACATTAAGGATGCACGGTATCTGGTAGACTAATTAGTGAGGCGATTATTAGTGAATAAACTGACGAGGTAGTTGAAAAAGAAAAGAAAACAACTTTGATTTCTGCCAAAACACTTGTATTTCGATTCTTATTTGCTTAATTGTTTTGTGTAAATTCTGCTTCAAGGAAATAAATAATATAGCTACTTTATTTTGAGGATTAACTTTTCAAAAGTTGAACTTTTTTCTTAACGTAAATAATAATTATTTGCTTCTTTTCATATAAGTATGAAAGAGTGATACAATGAAAATTCCCTTCATTACTTCTTTGTTTAGTGAAATTTTAAAGAGTCTTTTGTTTTCCTTTTCGAATTGTGCATTCTAACCTTTTTCTTTGATCTTGAACAGCATGTTCACTGAAAAGGTCATCACCAAGGTGCCATTGCTACGCATGCTTGAACAATCAGCTTAAATCAGATAGCCTTGTAAGACGGATTCTGTTCCTTAAAAATATAAGTAAAACAGTATTTTTCTTATTCATGAAAACCCTGATGGTGAAGGTGTTCTAAACAAGTTCACATTGTGAAGGTGTTTTAAACAAGTTAACGTTGTGAAGGTGTTCTAACCAACCAAATGTCTACTGTCCATTCAAAGATCTGAAAACTTTCCAAATTTTGCCTACTTGATTAAACAAGTTAGGTGTTAAAAAATGAGACTGTGAAGTCTAAAGAGTTAAATGTCAAGAGTATGCTATGGATCATTTCTTTTGTATATAGATTTTCGCTCAAAGATAAAAAAAAAACACACGTTTCATGAATAGACAACATCAGCAGGTCTTTTGTTGAATTTATATCAATCAGTTTCTGGATTGATATAATCATTCATTATTTTTTTTTTGTCTCTGTTTCGCCGATCTATTATTATGGGTACGTGTAAAAGCTATTTTGTTATGGTTTATTGCTATTATCAAGCATCCTACAGTGAAAGAAATAAAAAACTTGTCTTATTTTTGATATTTACCGCATGAAATAAAAGAAAATTATTTTTAAGAGATATGACTGACGTTGGACTTACATTCATTGAGGTAGAGACAAAAAGGGTCTATCATTATAATTTAGCATACATTTTTTTAACAAAGATGTAACGCAAAAAATCACTTCGTTGAAGTTTGGTTGAACAGTGCGCATAATTTTTCCAAATGTATTAATTTATGCACGAATAATTGAACATAAAAATAGTGTATGCATAAAAATATTCACAAGTAAATTTTAACAATAACTGCTCGTAAAAAATATTTTTTTCACCAAGAAATTAAGAGACAAATTAATCAATTAATAAAAATACAAAAAAGTGAATTTGATTAGGGGTTACTTAAATAGAAGAACGGGATATTTCAAAAGTGACAAATAGGTTAGTTCGCTACACACTTTTTGTTTATTTAAGTTTCGTTTTTTAAAATCAAAACTCAATGGTTTAGTTTATATACCTACAGTATACAGTTGTTATATGGTTACATTGAAAGTAGGGGCAAACAGCAAAATTTTTAAGAGACACATTTTATGGACATTCAATGATTGTTATATTTATTTATTTTTTTATTTATTAAACTTTTTATGAGCATTATGGTTCTGTTATACGTATTTTATTGGAATAAAAGAGGGTATTTAATAATTTCATTTGCTTTTTTTCTGAGTATCACTAAAATATCGAAACAAAACTGCTTAATAATTGGAAAAACTTATTAAATTTATATTACTTTAAATTTATTCGGAACATTATTCTTCTTTCTTAAAAAAGTAATTATTAATGAAGGCAAAATACTAATGTTGCTAAATTGCTTTAGTACTGACTCAATTTTCCCAAGTTCAACGGATTTCTAAATTAGTTGAGTGCTGGAAATTAAAATAAAATTGAAACTTTTGAAAAGCATAAGTTTCCTATTGTACGCTAGCATAGGGCTGCGGAGTCAGAGTTGGAGTCATGAAGTGGGAATCCGACTGGTTTCGGGGGTGCAGTATTGTTGAGAAACGCCGATTCACCAACTTAACATTTTCTTTAGTATTTTCATTTATTATTATTATTATTATTATTATTTTTTTTTACAAAGGACATCTTCACATTCAGTAAAATATATGACCGAGGAAAACTATATTCTGCGCAGAATTAGGTATGCAAATTTTTTTTAATTTGAAATTTATTATATTGTCAATTAGCCACCACTAAAATTTACTAACCAGATATTTAAAAGTTCCGCATCTGGTAAGTAAATGTTACTCCTGGCTACTTAATTTATTTTTTAATAGAAAAAATGAATTTGTTTTTGCCCAATCATTTTGTCTTCTTTCCTACCATAAAATACGTATACTATAGACATTTTTGATCCGATTTTAGAGTAATTTCTTACAAAGTTTTACAAAAATTGTGGCATTCTTTTTCACATGTTTATCATATTTTATTGCTTCTCCAATTCCAGTTATTACATTTTAAAGATGTTTATTAGATTTATCTTTCTAGTTAAACTCTAATTAAATAAATTTAAAGAGTAAATTAATACCCACTCTTTGCAGCAAATCCCATATTTCACTTTCTCATTGATTTCACTGTGAATTAGTCCCGTAAACCCTCAGTACGTACATTAGTTCTGTGACCAAGAAAACTAAAAATCCGCTTTGTGTTTACAATGAAAATTGCATTTCTAAATCTGTTATGCAAAAAGAATGGTGCAAAATTTCGTGTTAATATATTGTGAAATGAACTGAAAATTAAATGAATCAACATTGAAACCAAATTAAATGAATGAATTACCAATTTTTTTTATGCACAAAAATTGCAAATCAAAACGTTGGTAATTCATTCATTTAATTTCCAAGCACAAATTTATTCATTATTCGCTATTGAAACCAAAGTTTTAGATTAAGAAAATTCAAAGTGATAGTCTATTTTTATTTATTTATTTACTTATTTTTTAGATGAAAAATTTGCACATAGTGTGTTGGGAACAAAGACAAATTACATTTCACTAAAAGTCGAAATTTACCGAGTAATGTTGACAAAAACTATTATATTTGCTTCCTCAAATAAGCATGAAATTGCGCTTACAAATTTAGTTCAAGCATAATTGCTAGAAATGAAGTATTTACCTTTATTGTTGCAATCAATGAGTATATGACCTTGACTTTGAATGTCTGTTTTAGCAGCTTTACGTGCCATTGAGAATCTCTCTTTTTGGCCGATTCCGCATCATTCTAAACCGGCGTTGATAAGAGCTGAGATTATACGGTTTACAGTTACAACTTCCGGGGTTACTTACAAAAGCTTGGTCTGCGCTAATCTATCACTGTAATTTATTGCACGCAGATTTAGATAACTGATAATGTGTGGTAAACGCTGTTTATTAAAGATATGTTGGGAAAATACCATTTATTAGGGAAAAAAATTTTTTTTTTAGTAATTAATAGGCTACATATGATAACTTTTACTATAATGAAACCTGTGTAAGTTGACCACTTATATCACACTTTTTTGACTTTTCACTCCACTGTCCCCCGTACCTACTACTATTTGGGGTTTAACCAGTTGGATGGGACCCTGAAGACAGCTAGGATTTTTTGATCCAGATCAGAAACCGAGCTATTGCTGATTGGCGCTGAAATTTTAATCATTTGCATATCGGCTACCAAACCGCATTTGTGCCGAGTTTCATGATTGTGGCTCTAATTCTTCTAGGTGTATATATTTTTTTTCGACAGAGTGTATTTAAAGTGTTTCTTTGCTCACTCCGAGGAACTATTATCTTTAAATTGGAGTAAAAAGAAGTCATGTGATGCACACATCAGCTCGTTTCTTGCATACGAACATGAAATTTAAATTTAATGCTACAAATTATTTTCCTAGGGGGCTTCGTGAGCTGCTGAAACTAAGCGCGAGTCGACCGCAACCGCAGGTCGCATGTTGAAAAGTAATGCTCTAGAAAATGTATTACAAAATTATCTTTTCTTCGGGTTGTGATTGCAAGGAACAGTAGAAGTCTGATATGTGCAAAGGTAAAAAAAAAAAAAAAAATTAAACTTTGCAATTCTAAATGAGTTAATGCTTTTTCTCTAGATTATGGTTTTAGTTTATTTTTCTTTTTGCATTGTTTTGAGTAAGTTATGGCAATAAAATCGTTTTTTTTTCTTTCTTTTTTTAATTCAGATATTTTGTTTAACAAAACGTGTAAGTATACAGCATCACTATTTATTATTCAATTTAAAATCCTGTTTCGTTCAGTAAACAATTAAATATTTTCTGAAAGAACAAGCTTGGTTTCATTATTTCACTTTTAGCTGTTTTTACAATTTTATATTTTTTAATACTTTTCATGGCATACATTACGCAGCTTACGTTATTATATACTAACTAGTTCTGTTCTGAGATATCTAATGAGGTTAAAGTACAAAACCGTCACTTCAATTTACTTTTTCAAATTGCAATGGTGTAAATTTTAATAGCTATTATAATGTTTTTCTAAGTCTTAACAGCGATTTTTTACTATTTGTACAACGTGTTGATTTTTCATAGGTAAACCTTCGTTTCTCCTCTAAATAATATAAACTTATTGGCTAGATTCCCCATTCCCCCTACAAGGCGAGGATTATGTAAACAAACCGGTAAATTTGAAAAATATTCAATAATTTATTATATTTACCAAGTTTTTCGGTTACCATGAACAATCACTAGTTCCTCATATTTACCGTAGCATATATATATATAATATTATGCGCACGGGTGTTTGTCAACGAGTGTGCACTGTAAGAAATTTTGTGTAAACTTAATCCATAAACTTGGTGGCAGCTTAGCTGCCTCCACTGCTCTGGATTAACTTAACTGATATAACTGGTGCAAAGTTACTCATCGCTTGTGGAAGGTTACTCCATGGTAATGTAACTATAGCGTAACGTCTCACTAATATCTGCGTAAGGTTACACCAGTATTTTATGTATGCTTACTGAGAAATGGCTTAAAAGGTTACATGTTAGCAAAAATTAAGTTTTCATCTAACTTTCTTGTTATCAAGTTCATACCTTTTAACAACTGATGTACACCAATTATTTATTTATTTTAATATACAAACAAGACATTTTTATTGAATTGAACTAAGAAAAGAAATGTCTTGAGTGGTGTCAGAACCCCCAACGTGAATCTCAGACAGGTCGCACAGCAGAGCTTTTACCTCTCGGACCCCAAAAAAGAACGGTTTTCGTTTCGCTACTACGTGGAACCTGTGTAAGTTGACCACTTGCGGTGCAGTATTTAGGTGGTCAACTTAGACAGGTGGTCAACTTATAGAGGGTAGGAACGAAAACCTTTTTTTTTCTTTTTTTTTTTTTTTTTTTTTGTCATTTCTTGCCCCATGCATTCATTTTTTAACTAATTGGATTACTTCAAACTCACTTTCATTGTTTAACATTACTTTAAAACAATAGGTAAAAAGGTTTAAAATATTTTTAGAGATTATTCACCAGAATGATGCGTTAATTATCATACAAATTTAAAATGTCTGTAAAATCGATCGAAGAAAAAAATATGTCTTATTGCTTATGAAAAACTACTTACTTGACATTAACAATTCCTAAAAATTCACAAGTCAAAAGTGACGTAAATTCTTCATTTGATTTTTTTCTTGTACATATGTAACAATGGTAATCTACTTTTCAATAAAATAACTCCTTAATGAAATTTGGCGCATTTTCTGGGACTTAACATAAGCCCAATGTTTTTAGATAGAAGCATAAATATTCATTGGTTTTTTTCTTTAAAATGTCTCGTTGCTTATTTGATGCATAACTAATTGAACTTTTAGTACAATCTAATGCTTTTGCCAAGTGGTCAATTTACAAAGGGTTTTTTACAATACTCCAGACTAAAGCTGGTGTATATTAGTGGCCAAGATAGACAGGTGGTCAAGATAGAGAGATGGTCAAGTTACAGAGGTTTTCCTTCATCATATAAGATAGAACTAATTCCGTTCCTAACAAAAACGGTCAACTTAGACAGGTGGTCAACTTACAAAGGTGGTCAACTTTACAGGTTTTACTGTAATAGTTTACCTGCTCGGCGCCGATTCTGATCTTTATTCATGCGTTTTGAATTCAACTGAAACCATAGTGCAAAGTTCCTTCAACTATATGAGTTTTAAAACAACGATGCTACACACTTTCAGAATTTGTGTAACGTTGCACCCATTAATATTGGTAACCTTACACATTTTTTTTAGTGTGTGGTTGTGTGCGGGTTTGCACACATTTCACGAGTTAAAAATAGTTTGTATCTTATTGATATTTTCATAATAATATTTAATGTCAAATTTTATTTCCTTATTTAATCCCTTATTTGTAATGTTTCTTTCAGTTGGACCAATTTGTACAAACAAAGATCATTCCAGACGGCCATGGTCGAAATTTTCATTTGGTGACCGATGGCCAGTTGCACCTCAGGCAGGTGCTTCACCCCGAAGCTTGCCAAAAGCATATCTCTCTTCCAGACTACTATTACTCTTTTTTTGACCTTCGGAAAGAATTTAGGAAACTCTACAGTTCCGAAGAAATTCATTCTATCCAGGAAATGCTTAACTGTATCCTTCATCAGTATTTTTCTCATTATCGAACAGTATTTTCTTATTTGTTTTTTCCAAGATACTCCTTCGGAGAGTGAACATTTCTTGAGTGTAGAAATAGCAATATCTGTGCGGTAAATTAATGATAAACTAAATCTTTTAAAGCAAATGGTTATTATTATTCATATTATCATCATTATTATTTTTTAAAACTTTTTTTGCTTTACATAGTCTAAAACAAATGGTAAAAATAAATGTAAAAAGAGTAGATACAAGACATGAATTATCTATAGTGTCTCACGCGTTTCATGTCAAGTGACTCGTTATCCAAAAAATAAAAAACTGGTAAATAGTGAAAATTAATAAAGTTGCCGTTTAACACTACTTATACCTTACACACATTCCCCCCTGCATGAATAATTGATAGGAGGCTCTTACATTTCTATAGAACTTGCAAGCAAAATCTAATTGTTGACCGTGGTCCGATCCATAGGAGTTTCTTATGTTGCAAGGTACAACTTAGACTATAAGCGTAGTGCGTCAGATACTTTGTTTGGATAGAGTGCGTTAACTATTTATTACACCAATGCATTTACGCAATTCGATTCTGTAAGAAAAAATATTTAAGAATTTAAAGTATCACGTATAAACGCCCAGATATTTGAAACATAATTGCTGATGGTGAGCCTTGAACCAAAGTCTAATCGTAAATATCTCTTGCACGTGTTGTGCACACACTACGTCTGACACACCCTTACCTATGCTTTAGACAAGTGGGCAGCTAACAATCAGTAATATTTTTACGATTTATGAGTCAATTCCTCCTACTCACTTAAAAGTAAAAGTAGCTGTATCGTTTTTCAACAAAGGGAAGGACAGCAGAGCACGTGGATTTTTTTTTCGTAAAGACTTGATTTTAACTTTCGAGGAAGAAATGATAAGTGTTTGAAGTTGAACTTTCTTCTATACCTCTCGAGTTTCAAAGAATGAAAAAAAAAATAAATAAATAAATAAATAAATAAAAAAATAAAAAAAACGGTATACTTTACAAAAACAAACTATGTCTAAAGGATTTTGTTCATTCTTTAAATGAATCAAAGAGATTCAATACTATTTTTTATTTATTTCTTTAGCATTTTTAAGCGTTTTTTATTTTATTATTTTGAGCAGTTGGATGTGGTACCTTAGTTTCAAAGTTTTAAAATGGAATTATTTAAAAAATGCCCAAAAATTAAGCATATTGAATCACTTGTTTTGTCCCATGGCACAGTATCTTAATAACGTTAACTTTAAATAATTTCCTGTTTAGTTTTAAATTCATTATGCAAATAATATCGATAAACCACAAAAACCACACCCACTTATATGTAAATACATTAATTTCTGAAAGTCAGGGGCTGGCAATGGTCCCCCCTGACCCCCTTAAACAACTGGCCTCCCTAGACTAAATAAGAACCGACTCAACTAAAGTGGTCAAAATAAAGAGGCACAATTAACAGCTTCGGTTTGTTTGATTTGCTAGTTCATATTACAAGAAATGACCATAGGGCACTTCAGTTATTTGAAAAATGCTGGTGAACTGGCACCATCAGTTGACACTTTAGACTAGCAGTACTCGTGCTTTTTTTCCCCCTCGGGCATACATGCCAAATATTCAACAGCTATTTCATGTACACCGCAACAGGAAAGTTACTGAAAACTACTATTGTGCGTTTTTTTTTTTTTTTTTTTGACAATATCGCGGAATTTATCAAACAAATGGTGATTTTTTAAGGTTTAACGAAATAATGGTTTCTTACGAAAAGGAAAAAAGTATTTTCCGAAAGAATGCAAAAAAAAAAAAAGATAATAATAATAATTATAATAATAATTTCTATCATGGTTTGTTTAGTTTTTTGACTGGGTTTATGTTATTAAAACTTGCATTTTAGACTGCCTTTATACCGCTTGCCCTCATTAATTCTGGATGAGCAGCGGGTTGAGTATTGCTGATATAGACATTTAAAATCAAGCAAATTTCACAATTTTTGTTGCTTCACCGCCTATTATTTTGTGCAAAAAAGTGGAATGAAACACGATACTTCGTTACGAAATTACCAAATTTTGAATTGAATTAGAAAAACTAACTAGTTGTAAAAGATGAAGCAATAAAATAAAGCATCAAACTGAAACAGCGCAATTCGTTGAACTGTATTCTTCTGTCTGTCAAAAAAGCATTTTGTACCATTCTACAGAATACCCACCAACCCAAATTGTTATTTCTATCAAAGTGATTAGATGTGTGCTATCTCCTATCAAAAGCATTCGAGATTGTGCTAATATTTTGACGATGACTTTTAATGAAGAAAGTCCGTTGGAAAATTGTTAATCGTGAGCTCATTGAAGAGCTGTAAGTATAATGTTTTAACTTATTTTCTGACCAGATGCCCTCATCGAGTCCATTATTTCCGTTTTTAGCCCAACTTAACGCAACTATTAGGAACTTACAGCTACACACTTAGGCAATAGTTCTAGTGTTATATAGCCAACTAATAACATAGTAAGGTCATGGTTAACCAAGTTCGGGTTTATGGAGACCCTAATTATCCAAATTGATCCCACATTCATTCCGGGGCCCCTTGCCAGATCATGTAACGAGCCTCTTCCATTCTTGCCAAGCTTTGAAATAGGCATCAAAATATATGTTTTAAAATGTTTTCTTTTCATTCCGGGGCCCTTGTGAGCCCGAGTCCTATTGCTTGAGTACCCCAATGTACCCTCAGAGGCCATGATTCCAAGTGCCTCTGAACTCACGAGTTAAAAAAGCTCATTCTCTTCTGCACGGGAATAATGAAGAGAGAAAGAGCGGAAAAGCTATGAATTTTTGCAAAGTATTTATTCATACACTGTAATCACCTAAAACTGTAACTTTAACAGTAATAAGTGATTGACAGGTAACTTATGAAGAAAGTTCTAAATTCAGAAAGTTCTGAGGTCGTTCCATATCAAAAATCTTACTCAGGTAACACGAAAATTCTGTGAGCCACATTTTGATTGTACAAAAGAATCCCCAAATGAAGATTATATTAAGGAGAGAAAAAGAGTTGCAGTACAATTTATATTTTCAAAGTACACCGCCACGTATTTTTCAGTTCAAAACACATATTTTTATTCGAAATAGCTGTCAGTAATGGAACGAAACCAGCTTTATAGGTCTTAACAGATGGCAAAGACCTAGCAAAATGGAATTCAGTATAGGAAGCTATTTGCACTTTTACGATTTGCTATTCAATTCAAACTGCTGTGATTTAATGTGTACATTTTCAAAACCTTATCACCAAAGTTTTTGCACCGTAACAGAGATTTAGAAGAAAGGCATCCAAGCTGAAAATGAGATGCTGTTTGATAAAAGGGAACATTTTTTGCAAGCTACAAAAAGTGATTAATTATTCATTCGCAGTCCTCGTGGAGTGCGCCTGAAAGCACTGGCCAGAGTGAGTAACTCCTAAGAAAAGCGTTACGCCTAAGTTGGACAAAAACTGTACTTGACATTGAACCAAAGGGTCAATCCCACGTGTTTTATGCCAGGCTGGCTTGTTGCGTTCTCAATTCCTTATGATATATTTTTTTAATGGAATTTTTATGCGACCAGGATGACCTTCAACCGGGAATTGTAATTCAAACGGCTTATTTTTTCTCCCCAGAGTTAGTAAAAATGACTTTTTTTTTTTTTTTGCTGAACGTGAGTTGTACCGTTACAGTTTGTAAAATTACTGGTCAAAGTTTAAACACTTTATGGACGAGTTGAAATCATTTTCAATCAAATTCTAATTCATTATTTCTTGGAAAATTATACTATATGTATATATGCTTGTGTAAATTTCGAAATCTGGTAAATGTTGACATGATCTGGTGAATATCAGCATTCGCATACCAAAAACATAGATGAAAGATCAAACATTTCCGATGAATCACTGGAGAAAGTCTAGATTCTCCAATTTCGGTGTTTCACGGTAACATTTCCACTACTGGCCAAAAATATTGAAACTTTGAGATATGTGAAAGCATTTTATTCATTTTTTAATAAGCCCCAAAAAATAAATAATCTGATACTTTTAATGTTATGGTGTTAAATCAGCTTAAACAAGATGCTTATTCAATGTTTGAAAAATAGCATGCAAAAGTTGTGAACATTTTCAAAAACCGACATTTTGTTTTCCCGAAATAAAATGATAGAAAGAAATAACGTCAAGTTCTGAACTCAAATAATGAGAAATTAGTGCAATTGAACCAAACAGCATTTTAAAGATGTAATTGGGCCGTCTCCGACATTTATAACTGTAGTCACTGTTTCATGCATGGAATCCATAAGATTTTGGAAAAAATTTTTGGTTTTATTCCTTAGTGCAAAACTTGAGTTATTGTTTTCTGAAACTCTCGTTTTGTTCTGGGATGATTTTGAGGTTTTTTGAATTTATTTAATTATATATTTTATTTATTTATTTTGAAAAAAAAAAGAGATTTTTGAAACTTGTAATACTTTTAGCCAGTAATGCATATATATAGAAATGACAATACATATTTTTTTTTTCCAAAATTTTCTCGATCGATATTTTATTGCTATACTTTTTGAATAGTTAATTTAACTCTTTTAATTTGTTTGTAAGATTTCTGAATTATTTTAATCCATGAGTTGCTGTCGGTTTTACTTCTTTTATTGTTCTTAAGGAACAAAACGCACAATTATTTCTCAGCATTAAATGAGAACAATTTATGTATAAATATCACTTTAAAAAGTTGATTTAACAAAACAATCAGATCTGGGGCTGGAATCAGATGGATCTGCTGAATTTTCTATGCAACAAGTGCAGAACATAGCCAAGATTGCACGTCGATTGACAGAAGACGGTAAGTTGATTTTTTTTTATTGCTGTCAATAACTGTACACAAATATAAATATATATATATATATATATATATATATATATATATATATATATATATATATATATATATATATATATATATATATATATATATATATATATATATATATATATTACATGTGTAAAAACACAAATTTCCTGAAAAAAAATGTAAAACATGCGTATAATGTGTATCATACGTGATAAGCATTACATATTCATACCTATTTTTTTCTACGTGTTGCAGCGTAAAAAGAAATGAAATTCGTTTTGATGTAATTGTGAGCAATACAGTTCAGGCTTAAAATATGGATATTTAGAAGAAATAAATGTGTACTTTGGATTATGTAAGTTAAGTAAACCTTTTTTTTTGTGTGTGTGTCATTGCTGTAGTTGTACACAGAAACCCCTATCTTGAAGCTAAGAAATAGTTACTTGCATTTAGCTTTGCAAATTCGTCTGTTAAATTCACTTATTTTATAAATTTATGCGGCTCATCTAGAGAGTCCCGAATGAAAGTGAAAAACTAATGTTTCGTAGCGAAAATAAAAAGTCACGAAAGGAGAAATGCATATGTATTCAAGCAGATGAAAAGAATAATCTTAAATCTTGCATTTTGGTCCTCAATAATATCCAAATCACAAAGGCTTGATGCTACAGATTGTGGCGTCGAGCGTATTAGTATAATACCGGAAGGAATTATGTCAGAAGGTAAGGTATTAATATAATAGAAGAGTAGAAGGAGACATATTAACATAGTAGTAAAAAGGAGAATGCGTTAGGGAGCAATAACCCCCATGAAGAATAGAATTCCGCACGTCAGAGCTAGAGTAACGTAAATCACATAATCGTTAACTTATAGACAGAGGGGAAGTAATGTTTGTCTGATTCATGCGAAGGATGGGACGAGTGCCCTTTTAACACTATTAAAAAATTACAAAGGATTTTTTTCTTTTTTTAGAATTACATGCACACGACTCGATGCAGAATAGGATTAAACATACAACGCACTCTAACATAGAGCCAAGCAAAAACGCTATTTTTCTCTCGAAAAAATTACAAAAATCTGCATCTATCTACCTCTTTCCTTTTGTGCATCTATTTGTATGCCCATCTATCTTTCTATCAATTGTGAAACATTCCTTGCTACGCCACTGCTCACGAAAGGGCACTTTACTTGAAAGTCTATTTTTTTTGCACCAACTATATATCAACTCTCATTCAAAAATACGTTGGTGTCGTCCCTGTTGCTATATACACATGATTTAACTTAACACCAACAGCGGCTACTTTCCTGTGCTATTTTACGACAAAGCGAATCAAATCATCGTCCTCTGACTCACAGTACAGTTTAACACGGACAGGGAAAACAACAATGCATTTGTTGCTGTAGCGGCCGATTTGGAACCAGTACAAGTTATAGTGAATTCATTCACATCACGACGGCGCAAAAAGTCAGCGCAAACTTCCAAAGCACTCAATTTCTACACCACTTCATTGACGAATCTATTAAAGTTTTTATTTCATCGAAAAGTAAATAAATACTTTCCCAAGAGCGCTGAGATACTTGCACTTTTCGATGACTTTATTAAGAAAAGATAAACCCTCGATGTTACTTTGATACTCATAGCAATTTGCTCATAGTAACAGTCTTATTCTACAGACGTAATTTATTGCTTTTATTGTGGGCAGGGCCGGCTCTAGTAATTTTGTCGCCCCAGGTGATGTTGACAAGTGCCGCCCCTCGTCTTAATATATACATATATATATATATATATATATATATATATATATATATATATATATATATATATATATATATATATATATATATATATATATATATATATATATATATATATATATATATATATATATATACAAGCAATTTGAGTTGCAAAAGAAAAAAAAACTAAAGAACCAATTTAAGTTTTTCATTTTTTTTTTTTTTTTTTTTTGCCTCCTTACATTTTGCCATCATGAAATTTGCCGCCCCAAAAATCTGCCGCCCTTGGCGGTGGCACAGGTCGCCTACCCCAGGAGCCGGGCCTGATTGTGGGTACAGTCTACCATTGGATATTAACGGTTGTGGAAATAAATTCATTGTTTCGGAATTTGTCATAAAATATCGTTATTAACAGAAACCATTTCAAGTTTCAGTCAAACGAAAACAAGCAAATTTTCCTTAAATCTATTATTTTTCCGCTCTTGGGTTCAAATGAAAAACTTAATACTTGATGAAAAATATTGATATTTTTAACCTCACATTATTGTTTTAAAAATGCAGATCAATTTTGACTTTGACCCCAGTGAGACATTTCGACAAGAGGAATGAAAAAAAAATACATATTTTGTAAAATTGCTATTTTTAAAGCGATATGTTGGCCGGACAACTAACGACATAAAGTAAGCTACTCGTAGAAAATAAAAAAATAAAAAACTTTCGAAGCAAACCCTTTTCTGCTTATTAATTGACACCATTTTACATCTGCTAAACTCAATGAAGCCAAATGGCTCTTTTAAAAGGAACACATTTTTAAGCAACATAAACACTATTGCTTGTTATCTTCTATTCGAATTACATTTCAAAAAAGTTGGCAACTGCTATACTCTGCTGCTCTCTATCAGTCTTTTACCAACTTGACTCTACAAAACTTATCAGAGCTTAATGGGATGCTAACGTTACCCATGCGTTACGCAATAGGGTACACTTTCAACAATAAATATCGGTAGAAAAGTACAATCAGCTTCTGTATACGTGATGTGCAGACAAATGTTATGATTAATCCCGTTCCTAAGAAGATCTGGTGGGGGAACTCGTGGTACCCCAGCGACATTTGCGTGTAGATAATTGACATTGGTCGACCAGTGAAATAGTTGGTCAAGGCCACCTTGCCCCAAGAGTTGTCCATCGAAGGACGTCCACGACTACGACAGATTCAGCAGCGGATGACAACGGATTCGCAGAGTGAAAAATGGAAAACATTCCATGGAACGAGAACGGGGTGGAACCGGCCGATTGTTTCCGTACCATGAACCTAGCGGAAACTATTGCGATTAATATGCTCAGGGCATCTTGTGTGCAAAGATGGTTATCGAGTTGTAATTGAAAGCGTTGGCAGGGAAGAAATCACATCTAGGATCTCAAACTTTCAAGAAAAGCATTGTCTAACGGTTTTTGCAAAAAGAAATGGTTCATTCTTCTCTTCCTCGAATGAGAAATGCAAATTTTACATTAAATGCTTAGAAACATTTAATTTAACTGCAAGACTTTTTTTTCTCTCACAGTAAAAGCTGTAAAGTTGACCACTCTTGTAAATTGATCACCTGTCTATCTTGATCAACAATATGCACCAAATTAGCTAAGAATCTTGTAAAAAATCTCTTTGCAAGTTGACCTCTAAAGTACTGCACCGCAAGTGGTCAACTTAAATAGGATTCACTATATTTATGTGGGAATAATGGAAAAAGTATCTTATTGAACAAATATACCATTTCTAAGAAAAATATTTCCTAAGTATGTATGCTGCAAAAAGTTTTCCAATGGTACTCAAAAAATTATCATTTAAACGTGCCTGAAAATACTATAAGGAAAGTGAAAAGTTTTGTCCAATTTCAGCTGCCATTTTTTCTTCGACCCCAATTATTTGCCGAACGAAACTTCTGTTTCTTAAGTGGCACTTCTTAACTACCATTTTCAATTGTGAACTGTACAACCCTTCACTCTTTGCCAACTCTTTATTCTTGATATCATATTTTGGAACTAAAACTTTCTTTGGTGTTTTTCTCTGTACTGTGCAGGTTAAAGTCCATAAAGGCAAAAGCAGAAATTTAATTATCATCATAAAAAGCTTCAAAAACTCACTAGTTCATGATATTTCAGTTTTCTGAGAAGAGTAAAAAAAAAGTCACTAAAGGTAATCCGTCCCAGTTTTTAAAATCAATGGAAAGGTAATAGCCACTGTTTGTTCAAAATATGCAATCGTCACTACATTTTGCATTGCTTCCACATTTTTGGTAAATCTCCATTTTCTTCCTAATATCTAATCTCATTTCATAACATTATAATAAGTTAGTAAGCTGGTGGTAAACATTCAATCGTTTAATTTTATTTTTCTACATCCATTTTGTTCCTTTCACGAATAGTTTTAAGCGCTACGATCGATAATCCATAAATTAAACGGAAAATTCATTACATACTACTATAGTTTTATGAAATGTAAAGGGAAAACCTTTTCTTTTGTTAATAAATACTTGCTTCAGCATATCTTAAAAGAATCTGTTAGGGCATTTAAGTAAATCGTATTCATGAGTTAAACGAGCAAACATCAGTTCCACATTTCTCATTCTAATTTAAATGTTTTTTTTTCTTATTTATTTATTTTGTACCTTATCTGCTTCCTACGATTTTTGCCATGTTATGAGCTATGTCTTTCCAATATTTATTCATTTAACTAAATGCTGAAATCCAACAGTCACTTTCTGTATTTATTTCCCATGACATCTTTTTAAAGAGATATGGCCGAGAGTTTCTTTTGTTTTGCTAATAATGTGAAAAATTAGCAGCAAAAAAAAGTAAATAAATGCAGACGTAATTTCATAGGCAAAACTGAAATACTAAATGGAATTTGGATGAATTCAGAGGTAAAACTTACGAAATAATTGAAAATCTCACAGTAACATTAATATTGTAAAATCCAAATAAAACGAAAGTAAAATGTTTTATCAAATTCGCGTGAGGGAGAGAGATTATAATCATCTTTTTTCGTTTGAGCGATCTCTCACTTAAGAATGTCTGACATAATGAATTATTATTTTTATTACTACTGTTATTATTATTATTATTTTCTAAAATATGCTTATTTAATGAAACATGTTATTTTGAATTGATTCACTAAAGTTATTTACATCTATACTGCCGTGCTAAGCGCAAAAGTCGTATCTGAAGCTGAAATCAAAATGAGAAATTAATTTTTAAAGTTTTACACCTCCATACATTTGATTCATGTTATACTTCATCAGAATTTTTTAAAAAATATTTCCCATTCCCAAATGACCATAAAACATTGGTATGGGTAAAATATGTTATACGGACCCAACATGTGACAATAACTCAATTTTGATAAAAAGTGCAGATACGAATTTTATGCTTAGCAGACAGTGTAAATAAGTAATTTTTCATCAAGACGACTAAATTTTATGCTAAGCTGTTTCATGATAACAATTTCACGTAAAAATCTATTTCCTTGGATAATTCAGTTTTTATCACATGCTTTTCACATACGAAATAATTTAACTCAATTATAAACTTCCAATAATTATATGTGTGAAATTGATGCACTCTTCGTGTGATTTGATGTTTTTACACCATCAAATGAATCACGAATATTTCACCCAGACCATCCATCGCCATAAAACAGAGTGAAATAACGGCTAATGAAATGAAGCAAAAATCAATTCCATTTAATCAGCTGTCACATAATGTAGGAAACGATTCTACTGTTTCTACAAAGAGCAGCGAAAACCCGTACCTTACTACTGTTCCCGAATGGATATCGGGCGGGGTTCTGCAAACAGGTGTAGTGAACAGAGGCAAGTGCTACTTACTGTCTGTGTGACCATGTCACAGTGCACCGGGTGTCATAAATCGCCTTTATGCCGTTTGTCATGCTGTTCTTTTTTGTCCAGCCTATCCGCCTCTGCTTACCTATCTAGACGTATTTGTGTCAGTGATTGCAGTTCGTCTTCCAGTTTTATTTATGGGTACTGGAAATTTTAGTCATTTGAATATGAAATACTTTAGAATAGGCCATATTTTTCTCCACTTTTGTTCCTTGGCAGATCCTTTCAAAAGATATTGATAACTATGTAGGTTTTGCATGGCAAAAAGTGTTAGCCAATTTGCATTTTCGGCAGTTTTTGGTATTCCTTCAGCATTAGCATACTTTGTAATAAGCTTGTAGTTAAATTTTTTGTTAGAAAAATTTAATTTTACACACTGTTGAAAGTTTTGAGAAGAAATTTCAATGATGTTTTAGAGCTAAAATGTTTTTAAACAATTTAAAAAAAAAAAAAAAATCTCATTCCGTACTGAGCGTAAGCAAGAACTGATATACTGATATAAGGGGAGAGCTGAAGGGTCCCGGGTCGCTTTCAAAATGAATTAGAAACTACTTATTGTTAATAAGGATTCAAATGTTAAGTTTGAGAACTTTTTGGAATAAATTCTATACACTCACCTGAGCGTAAGTTTGTTGCATAAAATTTGTTTACTCGCGTTTTTTGTTGTAGGGAGTTACTTCTTCCCTGTAGAAAGAGAAAATAATTACATGAAAAACGGCAAAATTATGTACAGAAGATTTAGTAAAGTTATCAGATTAGAATATTTGTTCATCTCCTGGTTGTTAATTTCCGTGGAAAACGAAAGCAATTGGGAGCGAAAAATGTAGGGAGACAATCTTAAAGGAGTAATGAAGTCCTTAACAATAAACAAGTCCTCCTGATCTACGTATATCAAAATCTAAAGTCACTGACTCCTGAGGAATTAAATTTATTGTTCGGAAAAACTAGTAAATGGCAATTAGAAATTGGCCAAGAGTAAAAAGTAAGCTCAGTTCAACAATTAAAAAAATAAATCTACTGCATTTTTCAATAAAAGATATTTTTTTAAAAATACTTCTCGAATCAAAATGCTTGACGACGTAACTTTTTATGAACTATATCTTCATTGTAAGTGCATAACTAACGTCTCTAATAGTGGAACCACTAAATGACCTTCAATAGCATGATATGGCCTATTTTCAGGCTCGATTGTCTCATTTTAACGCAAAAGATAAGTCACAAATTAGAAGCATTTCACAAGAATACTTTTTTACCGCTTCGACTCTCGGCGACCCTGTACAAGAAGTGTGAAATCAAAAAATTTTTGTAACAATATGCTTATGTGGTTTTGCATGACATGTGATAAGGGAAGGAGAGGGATGAGGTTATGGTGAAGTGTGACACTTTGCAACCAAGGGGAGGAAAGTGTCAAACATGGTGAAAAAAATTTTGTTGTTGTTGTTTCTTTTCCTATGGTTGTCTGAAGAATATCCAGCAAATCGCTGACCCTTAAAAAATCAATAACAAGAAGGGGAGGAGCAGAAGCGTATATAAGCCTTCTTTGATAAGACCCAAGCAGTCCAGGATGTGCTCGGCTGAGGCCTGCTGAACCCTCCGCTTGGAATATACCGCAAAAGTTTTTCTGCTCTCACAAAATGAGAAGATTCTTCGTATATCCGCTTGCAAATCTATCCGCTTGGAATAGACCGCAAAAGTTTTTCTGCCCTCACAAAATGAGAGATTCTTCGTATATCCGCTTGCAAATCTAGAAACTGCCGATTTAGACGCTCTTTCACAGTTGAGAACAAAAGAAGAGTCCGGTTCCCTAGCCGCATACCAGTGGTGGGAGGGAAAGATCTTCCACTCCTTTGATAGGTGACGATTAATTTTGGACTAGTGCTCTGGAGAAGGGTGTCGAGAGACTACAGCACTTCTTGGTTAAGCGATCTGCTTACTCGTTTCCGTAGAGAAAAGAAAAGTACATCATTTATGAACATCTCCTAACGCCATTTGCATATAAAGTACGCGCATGTTTAGTTTTTATTCCGAAAACAAAACAAAAATACATTGACAGATTATTTCCTTAATAACTCAAGTTGGTATATTTATAATTTTTCAAGCTTCTTCACAGCCGAACCAGAAGCGAACCAACAAATCTCAAATCTGTAAACAACTTAACAACTTTGGTCTATTCCCATAAATTTAATCATGCAAATTAAGATACATTTCCATTCGCAACTTGAACTATATTTACAGCCAGTGCCATCTGCTTCAGGCAAGGATAAAAGAAATAAACATATCATCTGGAACATTAACAGGTTTTTGCCTTTGTTATTTCCATGCAGTAAACAGGAAGCGTAGAAAATATTTTTTCATATCCTTATTCAATTCTAGAAGGTAATGGGTGCAGATGATTAAAAAGAACGAGGTCTGTTGCCACAATTTTACATTTGTACCCCAAAGAAAGAATAAGAAATAGATTAAACACCTATTGATTTCAACCACACGTTTTAAACTAATTTATTGAGCGAGTAAATACAAGTATCACGAGCAGAAACTGATGTTTTTACGAATGCTATATGTAGATTTGTTGCCTCCTTCATTATTTAATTGTTTGAAAAAATTCTTTAGAAAATATTCCGAATGACTTTGCTAATATCTTTGATGGTAGTTTCTTTTACTTTTTTTTGGTACATATGTACAGTATTATTCGCTATCTCTTGAATTGAAGAATGGTACACCGGAAAAGTTGAATTTTGATTTTAAATGACCCACAAAAAATACTATGAACACTTTTTATTGATTTATGAAAAAAATAAAAAACAGGTTGAGCTTGAATTCTTAATATGATATAAGGGAAACCGCCAACTGGGTGTACCGGTTTTTCCCACCCTTTTCATCCAACTCAGGGGCTTGGATTGGTTCCAAAAGTAACGAACTGGATTTCTTTTCCTAGTTTAAAAGTCATAGTGAATTTACATAGACTGCTGGAATTTTTTTCGAGCCTCATGCTAAAAACATGCCCGTCATTTCGAATTTTTCCAGTTGGGGGGAAGAGATTATAATACTCAATGGTAAATTGAACCAAAAAATAGCGAAAACCACGTACTACATACATAACTTTTTCAAAGTCAGGGGGCCAACTGACCCTCCTAAATGACAGGGCCAGTTAAAAATCCAGAATGTCAATCGCAACCCGTTTATTTCAACGAACTTTCATTTCTTCCCTTTACATCGATGTTTTTTCAATACGTTAATTTCGTCAAAAATTAAAAGAGATCGTCTCAATTCTTTTACACTCAAGCAGTGTTTCTTGCAGACTTTTTGCTCGGGGAGGGGGGGGGAGGGGGAGGGCAAGGGCATATTTAAAGGGGCGAGGCACTTTGAGAGTCTGAAGGGGTTCAAGGGCGTATTTAAGTAGTGGAACACGCCCCCTCCCCCACCCCAAGAAATAAATTCAAAATTACCAACTCTGAATAATTTTATAATATCAATTTGTAAAGTTACCTTCATGTTTGGATTACCCACCCCTTTTGAAATAAATCCCTGTATGCGTCCACGAGCGAGACAGTATGAGTTTAAAAAAACACTCCTGGTTCGTTATATTGTTCCCATAAAAATGTAACAGATCAAAAGTCTGACAGTACTGCAATATTATGAAAAACGGAAAATTTTGAAAATACAAAAATAAAAGCAATGAAAACATGAAAATGTACACAAAATCACTCAAGCAAGAAAAATATTATCAAATTTAGTATTGACAGTCCTCCGTCACACTGCAAATGCATAAGAAACTTTTAAATTTATAAAACACTCCATGAAGCATGAATATCGTGTAATAAAAATAATTAGAAACTAAGCACATTTACAGAAACAAATATTTGTTGAATTGTTTATTCCTTCTGAAGTTGAATTTTGTTTAACTAAATTGTCTTAGATGTGACTGACAATAACATGCAATAAAATAAAAATTGCAAATAGTGATGAACAATAACTCTCACTAAGTTTCACAGGAAAAAAAGACAAGGAATATGATTCGAGCCTGGATTATAAAAATACAAATATAAATGTGACGACCAGCTACAGGCTCTTGGCCCAGCTAGGCTGGTCCTAATTAATTTATTAGTCCTTAATGAAGATCAATGGCCCTCTTAAAGCTATCCACCCCGTTGCTCATTACCACCTCTTCCGGTAAGCTGTTCCAAGTGCCCACAACCTTAATAGTAGTTTTTCCTTATTTCCAGGTTAGCCAGAGATTTGAACAGGGTCTGTCGGGGTAATTTGGTTATAAAAATGGCCTACTTTGCACTTTCCAATCCTGTAATAAATTTGTATATACATATATTTTTTCTTTTTCTTGTTCAAGCTTAACATTATGACTTTCCAGAATAGTTTTCTACAAATTACATGTTAATAGATCCATTTGCATATAAATGGCAAACATAAGTTTGACTATACCCAAATTACCCCGTGGATGGGGGAATTTGGGTATAGTGATGGTTAAAGAGCAAAGCATGGTTTTAATAACAATCTTACTTATTTTTTTCAAACTTAGGTTGAATGTAGGTACAATAGAAATAATGGGATAATATGAGTACTAATTTTTTTTAAGTATTAAGATGAGATTTAGACTGAAAATAGCACAATATAGCAAATCGTTAATGGACGGGAAGTATTTTTTTGTTACGGAACATTTAAGCAAATTTAAACAACCTTCCAATTCATTTTTAGCATATATTGGGTGATGAGGATGCACATATATGCCTATGTTTGAAGTCCAATAAAATTATTATTTTTCCTTCTGATTGATAAAATGCAATGTATACCCAAATTACCCCATGATTTTAAATCATTAATTACATGAAAACTAATTACGTTAAATGTTTCAATTCAATGTCAAATTAAAGTAAGCATATGTAATGTCTACATACCTAAACTTGAAAAACATAGATTGGCAGGTTAAATATAAGCACTATTTGGAATTGGTTGGTTTGCATTGCATCGACATCACCAAAACGTTTAATTTATTTTTTATCAATTTCGAAAAGGGTGTCGGCAACATTTTTTCAGCATATATTCATAGGCAAGGATGATGTTTATAACTGTGAATTTTTGTAGGGGTATCAAATGAATAGTTTTCATTTTATTCAATAAAATATACCTTATACCAAATTACCCCGACTACCCAAATTACCCCGACGGACCCAAGCTTAAAACAATGACTTCCTGCTTTCCGTGCAAAAATTTAATCCATTAACATCATTCATTTTGATAAATTTAAACAACTGAATCATGTCCTCTCTGATCCTCCTTTGCTCCAGGGTATACATATTAAGCCTACTGGTATCATAATCTAAATCTGAAAGTCCCCTTACTAGTCTAGTTACACTTCTTTGAACCCTTTCAATACACAGATATCTTTCCTTAGATAAGGTGACCAAAACTGCACAGCACACTCCAAATGGGGTCTTACTAAACTCCTATATAAAGGCAGAAGAACCTTCTTAGATCTTTTTGAAATAGATCTATTGATAAACACAAGCATTCTGTTGGCTTTGTTACTTGCAATGCTGTACTGTTGACTAAACTAGTTTAGTCAGAAGTCCTGATTTATTAAGATACCCAGAACAATAACATTTTCTGCCTGACTAATGATTGAACCCTGTAAACGATAACTAGTACGCTTTTTCCCATGGTTTAAGTGTAGCACTTGACATTTCCCTACATTAACTGCAATACCCCACTTATCCGCCCACTTAGTAACGTAATCTAAATCCTCTTGAAGTTATTTTACCTGTTCCTCATTTTCTACAATCCCCATAACTTTTGCATCATTGGCAAAACAATTCATGCTTCCAGAAATATTCTCATTGATATCATTCATAAAAATAATAAACAAGAGAGGCCCTAAAACTGAACCCTGAGGAACCACGCTTAAAACATCACTCCATTTAGAATGATTTCCCTTCACAACTACTCTTTGTTTCCTTCCTGTCAGTCAATTTCTAACTCAAAGTAAAGTTTTTTCTCCTATTCCTATATCAGGTAATTTGCTGAGAAGAGCTACTTGCGGTACCTTATCAAAAGTTTTTTGAAAATCAATGTAAACAACTTCCACACACTTTTTGTTATCTAAAGCCAAGGTAACATTGTCGTAGAAATGCAATGAGTTATTAGCACACGATTTACCTTTCTTGAACCCATACTGCAACCTAGTCAACAGACTATTTGTCTCTAAGCAATTCATAACATTAATTTTGATCAGAGTTTCGAAAATCTTACAAACCACTGAAGTCCAACTTACAGGTCCCAAGCATTAACCCTTAATTCCCAGCGTTACCTATAGACTCTTTCTTGAAGAGAGCGGCGTTATTTTAGCCAGTTTCCAGTCTTCTGGCACTGTCCCTGAGTTATAAGAAGCATTGAAAATAGTTGAAATAACATTCACTAATTCCTCTGCACATTCAACTAAAATTTTTGGATAAATATTATATGGTCACAGAGCTTTAGTTGCTTTAATTTTTTTCAAATGAAATAGAACCTCCTCTCTGGAAAACACAAAATTCTCAAGCTGCATAATAGCTTGAATCTTGCTAGTGACAACTGTTGAGATACAGTTATCGTTAAACACACTGGACAAAAAATTATTTAGAACATTTACACTAAAACATCATGAAAAAATGCATCCATATATATGCACTAAAAATACTTAAAACATTCACTAAACACTAGAAAATATGCTCGAAACACGAAAAAGATATTTGCTCTTTTTTTTTAAACTTACGTAAAGAAAGAAGTGAAGAAAAATCTTGTGAAAAACGCAGTAATATGCATTTTTTTTTCAAATTACCATTTTTATGCATTTATATGCACTAAATGTCAAAAGGTGCCAAATTAGCGATTACATATGCACCTATGCAAAAGACGGTTTTGTAATATGTGCAAAAATAAGTAACTAATTAAATAAATAAATAAAACTAAAGTGAAAAAGATACCTGAAAGAAACACTACCCTCAAGTTTACGCTAATGCATCAGGTGAGTAATGATCTTCTCTCATCTAAGTAATGCTGGTTTGTAAGACATCTTCTGCGCTTGCCCTGATAGATAGAATGCACGATTGATTAATTAGTCTTTCCATCATTCCAACTTAAAGTTTTTCCGCATGCAATCTTCTTTTATTATTTTTCTACAAAGTTGATTGTTTCAAAGTTCTATTTTTCTTCTTTATGAATGTTTAAAAACGGGAGCAATCACGTCTCTTCTAAAATATTGGTCCAAGGGATCGTTCACAAATGATATCACGCTTGGAGGGGGTTATGAAAATTGATTATATATCGCTAAGTGGTCGCCAAATTATAAAAACACTTAAGGTTGCATTGAAATTAGATTTGATTTGTCCCAAACAAACGTGTAAAAGGCCCCTTTTGAAATGTCCAAATGCAACCAAAAGGGAACGTGCACATTTAGACGCCACTCAGAGTCTACATACGAAATTTCAGAATCGGCAAACCTTTTCTGAATTGGAGAGAAACATACATGCGTACATACGTATACACACATACAGACGTCACGAGAAAACTCGTGATAATGAACTCGAGAATTGTCAAAAAGGATACTTCGGGTGTCCATACGTTCTTAGGTACATATACCTGCAATGGCGGACGGATCGAGAAAACCCCTCAACATTCATCCAGGGGTAAGCGAAATGAAAATTTAGGCCGATATCAGAGTGAAAATGTTTTGGAGATTACAAAATACTTCTTTTATTATGTAAAAGGATGTTGCTGCCGAATTTGGTTGTTTATCATGTTAAATTAACCCATGTTCTTCAAAGTTCAGAGGCCACAGGATGTTGGTTCACTTTAGAATTGTTATTTTAAATTAATTACTTCGCTGTTTTGTTAGTAAAAACGATCAACTGATGTAAGAATAAAACATTTCTTACGCTAAACGTGACAATTGATTACTCGTAGATTACTAGAATATCGGCTATTGACGTGATGGTTAGACGCTGGTTTTTTACGCCTGTGGACCCAGATTCTTACCTGGGGTGGCCAGTCGGTATATTTTCGAGATGCAGAAAATTATCACCGCCCATGTCGTATGATTATGCTGCATGTAAAAGATCCCTTGGATATTCGTTTGGCTTAGAATTTCATCGGCAAAATTAAAACTCCTAGTGCAATTTCATTTCAAAGAGAGCCCAGATGCCTCCATCTGGTGGAAACTGGGCGTTCAAATTATCCGTGCCATTGACATCCGCGCATTAATGGTGGCACATGCAAGACGGATGCCGTATCCTGGGATCGCACTAGGTTTACTAAAAGGCTAAATAGCCTAAAAACGCAGCTCCCATTAGACGAAAAAAAAAAAAAAAGTTTACCAGAATATTCGATTAAAGTAAGCCGAAATGACGTAGGAATGCAAAAAGTCATGGATTTCTCTTTCAGCTTCTATTCCATCTGCCTGCACTGTCCATTCATTGTCAAAGCTGCTTATCACGACACACTCAACAGTTTGATATTCCAGCTTGCCTGTGGAATTGATACCATTTTTTTTCCTGAGATTTATCAGATCATCTTATGAGCAAAGCTTGCGTTTAAAAAGGTTTAGTATGTGATTAAACGTCATTATTTTGAGTAGGTGTGAAATAGCTGCATATATTTCAACCTAACCGAAATCCAGGAAATCTGATTCATTTCCGGAGATTATTTTCATGAGCAGGTAAAAAGTAACTTTCGTGAAAATAACATTTTATGTTTGCATTTCATTGGTTAACACTGATTTTTTTTTTAAATTATGATTTAGGAAAAATAAAGTTCCATTAAACAAGAAAAGTTTACTTATTTTATTCACGTTTTGAACTGTAAATTCAAATACTTTGCAGCATGCTTTAAAGGGCATCAATCCTTTGCTTATTTTTACGAATTAATAATAAATTTGTTAAAATACGGTAGGCGTAGTATTTTACTACTGATGTCACTGTGAAAAGTATCTAAAGATCATCCATTTTCGTATCAACACCGCACGGCATCTTCAAACAACTGTGTTTGGTGCAGATATTTATCACATTGATTATGTTGATCAGTATTAGCACTACATAAACTGTTATCATGTTCTTAGGTACGTGAGCTTTAGTGTGTCTAAAAGCAGAGTGTTATTTTTAAGAATTTTGTTTTTAAATTTTTAAATAAAAACACTTGATTTGGTATTAAAACTGCTATGATTTTTGCTATGATTTATTTACAACGATGTTCAAATGTAAATTATCTTTTTTGAATATCATACATAAGTGAATGACTTTTCGTAATAGTATGAAGTATAAACAAAGTATTCATCTTGAAATACATTTATCTGAGTTTTATTTCTTTTATTTACTCTAGGACATATCTTTGAACAACCAGAAATCATAAACACTCATCTAGAACCAGGTATATGGTAAGTGGAAAGATATTGTTATTCTTAAATTAATTTGAAAAGTTTCTATGTGAACTTGGATTTACATTCCGAGTCATCTGTGCAGTAAAAAAACGGATTTGAAATTTAATTCATATGCACCAGCCTGATAGTTTTTCATTAGTTTAGACTTACATTATAAATAAAATTGCGAGATGTATTTAAAAATTGCAATCTTTATCTTCTACACCCTTTACTTTTACTTTGAAATAAATAAATAAAAGGATAAAAAATTGAAGAGCAAAATGGCTAACGATTTTTAAAATATGCAGTATTTCATTTAAAGGGGTTCATATGGCCTGCTTTTCCGGTAAAAGTAAACTTGTAAGTTATATAATATCCCCTTTCCAACTACGCTAACAAGTGTAAAACAAAACCTTTTGTAAGTAATGCTGAGTTTTAAAATTTTATCAGAAATCAAACACCTATTTAAAGACTTTAAAAAAACTTCTACAGTTACCATATAGCGAGAATACTGATGAGTAATATTAATTTGAATGCGGAAAGAGCGAAAGAACAAGTTAACATTTCTACATAATTTTACGAAGCATTCCACTATCGTTGACCATTATTATGGAACGCCAACATCGTACCATAACTTGAGTATAACGTTCAGATCGTTGCCAAAATATTTTATTCTTTTGTTCTTGAAAGAACTTTTCTGGAAAGTAATAAAACCACAAAAGAATATCCTAATTTTATGGTTTAATGTAGGTGGTTAAATACACAGAAATCTCTCGATATGTAGAGAGTTTTCTGTGTATCAAAACCAAAGATATTATTCCTTTACCACAAGTTCTCAAATGATGGATGCGAGGCTCTTTGGCTAAACAAATATTTTCATATGTGATGCATAGATACAGGCACAAAATTTAAGGAGTCAAGGGAGGGGGGGGAGTCAATTCCTTCCCAGGCTTGAAAAATAAATGTTTCCATACATAAGTGTGTGGTTTTTCATGTTTTTCGATAAAATTTGCATTGCTTGCCCCAACCCCCGGAAAAGTTTGAAATGATGGTCCTGTATAGGTTACTAGTTAGTTCGAAACCTTGTAAATGTCGACATTAGCCGGTAAATTTCTACGATAGCCGATGAATGTATGCATTCCTATAGCTAAGACATCGACCAGATCGAATATGTCCGGTGAATCACCGATGAATGCTGACATTGTCCAATTTCGGACAGTCACAGAATTACTGTACACTACTACTAAATGAACTATGGATTCACGTCACGCCCTTCTTTTCGTGGAAAGCTTGCTAGCTCAATATATTGCCTGTATATTAAGCTATAATACTCGTAGTTTGATTTTTTTTAAATTTTAACGCATATTTTTTAATTAAGAAATGCGTTAAATGAAAAAAAAAGGCTGCCCACAAATGATGTCACGCTTTGAGGAAGGAGGAGAGTTCATAAAATTGTGAGTTTTTGACGGGGGGGGGGGGAGATGAAGAATGACACTTCGTGACAATGGAGGGGAGGGGGTCAAAAATGTTGAAAAAAGTGAGACATTATTTATGGACCACCCCCCCCCCCCCAAAAAAAAAGAAAACTGAGTTTTCTAATCTACATATGACTTGTCAGATACTATTGTAGGCTTTGAATTTCACACTATTATCGGCCATTTATACCCTAAGCACTAAGCATTTACACACGAAGCACGTATACCTGTATATCCCATACGCTTAAATAAAAGGATACTTATTGTTTTAAATTGAGTATTGTTTCTATCAAAAAACCGGACTGATTGACAAGAATTGTATTCTTATTTCGACTCGTATGAACGAAAGAAATGCTTGGACTGACTGAATTGTAATTTTGAAATTTCTGGAATTGATCCCTTAAGGGAAAAGCGATACGACGAAGGTGTGCTTCAACTTTCGTACCATTAATGAGAACGAACTTTCGTAGTTTTTATTTGAAATATTTCCTGATGAACACAACGGAAAAATATTTTAAAGCATACAACTGCAATTTTCTTATAGAAAATTTCTATTCATTTCATTCTCTGGTAATTTTTAACACCCCACGCTCAAAATGAAACAACGTTAACTCTATTTTAACTATTTATTTTGATAAAATCTAATTTTAAAACATTGTTATCGTATAGGAAAATTTTTGAGCTCTAAACTTTTCTCAAAATATTTACATACACAAGTAAAGAGTTAGTTTTGATTTTTATAGTAAAAAGTCTTTATGATTGGTCAAGGAAGTATTTTTGTTTCTATGCGGCTTTGCCAATTTCAAATTGATTATCTGAAGATTAATAAGAATAATTCATAAGTTTTAGAAGTCAAAAAGGAAAAGCAACACACTAAAATAAAAATTGCCGTCAAATTACGAACAAGTTACATTTTTAAATTTATTTCACTTTAAAAAACAAGTTGGTCTTAATATGACTGATGCGGTTTTTTATTATTTAGCTGTCTCCTATTCACTTTTTACGAATTTCGATTAGTTTATCGAAAAAATTTTTTTTTGTTTGGATATTCCAAATTTTAAATCGGTTAAAAGGTGCTCCTACAAACGTGCACATACAGCAAAAAATTATCCAAAACAAAAAAATATTATAAAAATAAAAATATTTTAAAATTGATTTTTCAATGCAATTTTTTTAGTTGAAGATATTTTATGAACTTTCTAGTATAAGCAATGAAATAGGTAGTGCAATGAAATAATTAATTAATGTTTAAGAAAAGTTTTTGCAAATCCGCATTTAAAAAAGAACAAAAAATAATGATATGGAACATGGGATTCTGGAGGTCGTTTTACATTAAAAAAAAAACAGCAGGCATAGCGACAGAAGCATTTTTCATGTCACGCAGTGCAATTGGTTCATATGAAAAACTTTGCTTCAACTGAAAAAAATACCCTCTTTTGAGTATCATGCGGGAGACCTAAATGATGCACGAAAACAATTTTTTTTTTTTTTTTTGTATTAACTATCTCATTTTTCATATTCTTCAGTTGAAATTTAAGATATATACATATATATATATATGTGTAAATTATTTTCAAAAAAAAAAAAAAATGAAAAATCAAGAATTTTATATAAAACTTAAGCTTTGTGTGGAATATCTAAATATTTTTATTTTAGATAAATTTTTTGCGGCATTTGTGGGTCTATAGGGACAAACTTTTATCAAATTGAAATTTTTCATTTTGAAAAAAGCAAAATTTCAAGAATTAATTTTGGAAAAAAAAGAGAGCTTTTTTTCAAACTTTAAAGTCGAGGGGAGGGAGACATCTCTCCTTCCTCTCTGTAAAGTAATAGTAATAGTGACATATAACTTCTGATTTTTAACTAAAAGATTACTTAAGTACATAAAAAAAAAATGCTAAGGGAAAACGAAAAAGAAAAAGTCGAAGTCCCGGATAGACCGAACCAGCTGTGCGTGTCGTCACATCACATCGGGTCGTTGGCCATGTGACCCCTATATTACCGAAATTGCGGTCTTCCTTCCAATCTCAATACTCGTTATTGCTCTGCCATTCTGCTCACTAACATCTCCAGCTAGGGTTGCCGCAGTGAAAGTAAATGACGCCAAACGATTCGTAAAAATCGACCAATGTACAAGATGTCAGAAAAATAGCTGATTGACTACATTTTCTCTCTCGAAAAAATTTCGTTCTGCTAATCAATGTCCAAAAAAGTATTAAAATAATAATAATAATTGAAAATTAACTTGAATTCTGAAATTTTGAATTCAAATTATGCTTTTCGCAATCACGAGTGTCGACAGGACCTTGCTCACTGGGAGCTATTATTTCTAGAAACGGCTCCTGTCCTCTGCCTGCCTCTCCTCCTGGGCGGTTACGTGTGTATAGTTGTGTGTGTGTGTGTTTTTGTGTGCAGGCGTGTGTGTGTATGTGTGTAGGCGCGCGTGCGTGCATGTGTAGGCTTGTGTGTGTGCGTAGACCTGTGTGTATGCACGTAGGCGTGTGTGTATGTGTGTAAAGGCTTGTGTATGAGCGTGTGTATGTGAGCGTGCGTGTGTGTAGGACATGGACGCCATCGACCAGGAGAAACTGATTCCAGGATGCAGTGCTCAGAGCCGCGCCTGCTGAGGATGGTGGGCGGTGGTCCTGCAGAGGCCCCTGGTCCAAGCTGAAAAAGGCACGGACATCAAAAACGTTCAAATAAAGACAATAAGCAATCGTGATTGCTCAAAAAAATGCTGATTGGCTGCATTTTTTCTCACAAGACAAATAGCGGATTGACTACATTTTTTTTCCTACGAGAAAATTTTGTTCTGTCCTGAAAATAGCCGATTGACTACATTTTTTTCTCGTAGGAAAATTCATTCAGCTAACTAATGTACAGTATGTCCTAAAAATAGCTGATTGACTACATTTTTCTCACGACAAAACTTCCTTCTGCTAACCAATGTACAAGATGTCCAAAAAAAAATAGCTGATTGACTAAATTTTTTCTCACAAGAAAAATTCGTTCTGCTAACCAATGACCAATATGTTCTAAAAATAGCTGCTTGACTATTTTTTTTCTCACAGAAAAATCAGTTTTGCTTTCTGCTAAAGAATCTTCATAAGCTGTTCATTTTCTTATTGTTCATATGTTACCATAAAAAAAAGAAATAGCTTTAAAAAATTCTTAATCAAGAAAGTTCTTTGTCTTAAGGTCCACCTAGTGCACATCCCAATACAGTTGAATAACATTTAGTTCTTGGTTTTATATATGAGACAGGTGAGCCTAATGTTCGTAAAATTTTGCAGCTTATCTCTATTAATGTTACAGGAAAGAAAGTAAAACATTGTTGAATTCTTAGACACAGTTTGGTCTGTAACATTAGTTACTAAATTAAGTATTAAACTAGTATACTCATCTTGAATGATTAATAGATCTTTTATAAAAATTAAGTTTTACCACATTGATAAAGTTAATGGAGATTACTTGTAAAAGCTTTATCAAAGTTGACAGACTGGATACTTCTGCCTTGGGCAGCAGTTAAACCTGTTTTCTCAAATTTAGTCGCATTAACTCCGTAGAAGATCAGTATGAAATATTTATATGCATTTAAAATAAAAACTAGAAACATCTTCACAATGGCTTCCAAAAGTACGACATAAATTTCGTGTTCAATAAAATTGTTTTCAATAACACCAAATCACAAAAATTTAAGATTAAAAGCGCCAATCTGGCAACCCTGTATTCATTAAGAGTGGATGTCCTCCGTCAAGGTTGCGAGGATAAGCATCTTGAGCTTCTGGAATTATAGAGACTGGGGAGGGGGGAGATGAAAGCGATGCATCAACTTACGAAACTAAGGACCATTACAGGTAGATAGTTTGTAGCTTTTTCCCTGGGGCTAAACTTTATATCTGAGACTCATTAAGAGTACTGAAATATTTATCGTTCGTCACATTTTTTATTGCCACAGCAGGTGACAGAGCATGTAATTTAGTGTCATTTATTTATAACAGATTAATATATTTTGTTATAATATTGCTTCAGTTTTTATTTTCTTCTGGGGGAGCAACGGCTGATTTTTTTTTTTTTTTTTCGTCGCCTTGTCAGCACTCAAAATGTACTTGTTCAAGTGTAGATAACTAATACATGTTGGTTTTTCTTTTTGGAATCATACAATAATACAATTCGTAACTGCTAGGGACTATGAGTCTTATACAAAGAGAAATGTTTTCGGAAACCGTAAGAATTTTGCTACAGTTATTGGGTACGATTTGAATAATAGTTGATGGGAACGTTTTTTTTTTTTGGGGGAGGGGGGATTTGATTTCTTGCTTTGACAACTACTAATTTGAATTGCAGGTGCTTTAATTTTAAAGACAATATGTGATGCAACTGAAAAATCTAACATAATCGAAAATGTAATTACTATGTCAAATTGTTAAGTCATAACATTTCATGAACGTTCTTGCGAAAAGAAAAGAGCAAAATATATTGATGTAAATGTTTTTCATAAAAAAAACCTTCAACCGCTTTCAAAAAGGGAAAAAAAAGAATTCAAATTAAAAGCTCATTAAAATAATCATATAAAAAAAAAATTGTTTGTTTTTCCCCTGTTGCCAAAATAATTTTTAAAAACGAATTAATGTACTTTCAAAAATAAATAAAAACAGTAAAATGTCAACTTAAAGAAATAATTTTTATTGTCAAAAAAAAAAAAAAAAAAAAAATCGTCTGGGCATATCTTTATGTAGAAACAAAAAGGACTCCGAATTTCTCCGCCAAAAACTGAATACATAAATTAAAACTTTAGCTTGAAAATAAAATCAAAACATATTTAAAACAATTATTTCACAGTAAAAACCATGGCTGTGGAGTCAGAGTCGGAGTCCATCTGATTTTGGGACAAAAGAGTTAGATTCGAGAGCCAAAAGTTTAAAATTCAAAGACTCGGAGTTGAAATCGGTCATTTCCCCAAAAAGTCCGCAAGTCTACCAATATTTGCAGAGACGGAGTAGGAATTATTATTTGATACAGGAGTCGGAGTCAGAGTCGAGTATCCAAGAGTCGGAGTCAGCCATTTTTCCTCCGTGCATAAATTTTTGTTAAAGCTACAAAGTCAGATTCAAAGTCGGGAAGTCGGAGTCAGAGTAATTTTCGGGTACAGTAGTAGGAGTCGGAAGTAGGTCGTCAAGAGCTATTTCCAACAAAGTTTGTTTGAAGTAAATCCGCCTTTAAGTTCGGAATCTACATTGGCTTTCAGTTTCCCCTTAGGCCCTAATGTTAAGACATTTGAACTGTTCAAAATTGAATGAAAACTTGTTCAAATCAAAAAGATATTTTCGATACATGTTTTTCATCAAAAGCTTTTTCCTACGAAGTTTGTTTGGAGCCACTTCACCTCTAAGTTCAAGATTTATTTTTGATTTGAATTTCCCCGTAGGCGCTAATGCTAAATTTTTTTGAACTGTTCAAAATTGAACGAAAAATTGTTCAAATCAAAAAATGAATTATGGGAATGAGATGTCCTCGCCGAGATCTTTCTAACAAAAAAAAATTTTGTTCGAATCGGACTATTCATTAAAAAGTTATTAGGGGGGACAGACAGACAGACCCGACAGACAGACCGACAGACATTTTTCCCCATCTCAATACCCTACTTTTCAATTTTTAATTTTTCATCTAACTATTTGATTTATTTTTGACTTTTTTTGTTTTTCGGGATATTTTTAAGATGCATTAAGCCTTCTTTCATGCTTTTTTCTTCTTTTTCTAACTTTTACTGCGAAAGTAGGCTAAAAAGTCCCCTTTAAGGAAGTTTTTTAACAACACAAGCCAAAACTTTGTTATTATTTCAAAAATACATGTATTTTTCATATAGTTGTAATGCTATGCAGAGTTCTTTAAGAAATTAGAGGCCCCTTTGGAAGATGGGGCCCCAGGCAGTAATCAGGCCCTGATAACAATGTTCAACCTGATAACAAAATAGAAAAATTCCCAACCTATACTTGATACATACTTGAACTCAATGTGTACTCATTTTCAAGTACTCAGTATGTGCTTGAAAATATGTTCAAACTACCCCAAAAATTGGTCCTATTAATGGTTATAGAGATACTTTGTGATATTCACATGTATTTTAGATTAGCGCGATAATATTAGGTACTAGCTTCCATTGCGGGGACATTGTCCCTTACTTGCCATTTGCGGCGCAGTATCGGTTCTATTTTTCGACATCGTATCATATATCATCATATTTTTAACATTTTAAAAGTTTAAGGTTTAAAAACAAATTTAGGTTATATTTTTAACGACAGAGGAAAAGTGAAGTTCTCGCTGAATTTGTTTTCGAAACTGAAGGTTATTTTAGGCTTTCTTTACGAAGAAAGTTTTCGGGGGCCCTCCACCTTAAATATTTATCGAAACTGAAGTTTTAAGAAGGCCCTTTTTGACTATCTTCGTCGAAAATTGAGTTTTTAAAACTTGAAGACGTTAATTGAGGGGAGGGAGGGATATCCCTTGGAAACATTTCGAAATTGAAATCTTAAAAGACGAAATTTCAGGAAATCTTTTGTAATAGTGTTAGGGAAAAGATAGGGCTTCTCTCTCGGGAAGTTTTCCCTCGAAAAGTTTTCAAAATTGAAATTTTAAAAACGCAACTAGGTGGTCTTTGACAACGTTAGGAGAAGGGTCAAGATTCGAGGTTTGTCCCCAGATATTTTTTTAATATTGAAGTTTTAAAAACGCAATTTAAGGCTATATGTTGAAGATGATAGGAAGGTGGTTTGCGCTGTCTCTCTTAGTTTTTTCGAATTGGAGGTCTAAAACTGCATCTTCTGGTTATGTTTGATGTCGTTATAGCATAAAAAGGATTTGGAGGCATTCTCCGAAATTTTTAAACTGTCTTCGGGTGATGTTAAGGGAAGGGTAGGAAATTTATAAAATTCTATATATATATATATATATATATATATATATATATATATATATATATATATATATATATATATATATATATATATATATATATATATATATATATATATATATATATATATATATATAGCAGCGATTTCAATGCTTAAGAAGCGCATTTAAAAAGTCTCTCTCTCTCTCTTTTTTTTAAAGAAATATAGTTTTATGTTTTTTTTTCTTTATTTCTTTCTTTCTCTCTCTCTCTTTGTTCTGAAGGGAGAGTGGCAGTTTTGTGATAAACGACAATAAGGGTACATTTACCAAACCTAAACGCCAGGTAGGGACTTCAAGTCCCTAGTAAAACGTCTACAGAGAGCTTAGAGATACGTAGCCTTTTTTTTTTTTTTTTTTTTTGAGCGTATCTCTGTTTTGAAATACAAAATTGATTTCTTTTTTCAATACTTTCATTACAAATATTTCAATTTATGACAATAACAAAGTCTGCAATATTTACCTGATCCCTTACTTTTTTTATGCCATCACAAAAAAAAAAGAGAGAAAAAATCGTCCTTGGTTTTTAGGCACATATATTTCTGAACGAAGAAGTTCCGCTGGGGAGAGAGGGTTTCTGCCCTCTTAAATAGCAGTGCGTGTGTGTTGTGTACCGGATGCAAGTAGTAGTTCTGGACGTCTGTTTTGTCTTGTTTATTTTGCGTGTGTGGTTTTTGATGCTTTAATGCTATGCTTCAGTGGTTTTTCATACTAAGCTGAGGATATTTCGTACAGACTAAATGTTGCTATTCTTGTTAACAGGTTTTTTGCTGAAATGATTCATTCTTGCTGACAGATATTCATCAGCATGCAATCAATCTCTTTGAATCCAGTAAAAAACTTCGCAACTAAATTAGTGAAATACTTAAATTTTTGATCTAATTTTAAATTATTTGCGTAAACATTAGTTTTTCTCCATACGTTTTTCGACCTTTTTTCGATTTGTATGTGTTAATTTATGTCAATACTAAATTATTAAAAGCAATCGTAAGTACTTTGACAGTTGTGTGCAAGAAAATCAATTCAGAAAAATTTGTACGTAAAGTATGATAATGCGCTGTAATCAATTAAAATGAACTGTTACTGAACAAAGCAGCTGTGTAGGTCATAACGGGCAGCCGAGAGCCAAGGAGGGCCCCTTGTCAATTCGATCGCCCCCCCCCCCCTACAACTAAAACTTGCCAGATTTATACTACTCCAATTCAAAACCGGGCCCCATAAAGAGACGGATCCCTAGCTTCCGACTAGGCTGACATGGCCTCTCGTCGACCATGTGTAAAACCACCGTCATTTTCATTTTTATTATTCAAAAAAACTTCATTCAAACTTTTTAGAGTTAATGGTGGATTTGATAGAATCTTGCTACATTAAAGTACCAGAAGGAACCTGCTCCATAACAAAAATTCAGGCAGTACAATTTGTTTGACATACCTGCTCGCATCTAAACAAACTACTATCGCACAGGTTGTCTGTTATCCTAATATAGTATCATTCGAAATATATTATTGCAATATGTAATTGGTGAATCTCACAAAAGTACGATTTGGCTAAAACCCAAGATCGTAGCTTGGATCACGTCCACCATTTTGGGGCTAAATACCGCTTTCTGCCTATATGTTTTGTGATGAAGTAGCGCGTTTTACTTCTTGAGTGTGGTTGTTCTTGATTGATTATTAATGTGGAGTTAATAAAAGAAAAACACAATCAAGAAACAAAACACGCTACTTCACCATAGCAGACATAGGAAGAAAGCGGCATTTAGCCCCAAGATGGCGGACGGGTCGCCACTAAAGATGCGATCTCGGGCTTTATGTTAGGCATGTGATTCTACAAAATACCCAGCAATCATCCATAGCCCACATTTCTCCATAAGTGAAAGTAAATTTTGCCAACCAGTAACATTTTATTCTATTTATTGCTTCAGTGACGGCTTATAGGTGTGGTACACAGGGTTGCTATTTTGTCCACTTTTTTGTAAAAAGTCCGGGACGCCGGAAGAAACTGGACAAAATGAAGAATAAACTGATCATACATACATTTATTGTTATGGTGTAATAATATTAGTATATTATTACACCACATTCTACACATTGTCTATTACTATTAGTATTCTAATACATTTTCTATTATGAATTAATCATTTTAAAAAAATAGAATCATTAGCTTTAGAATTTCATAAATTAAAAAAAAATTAATTACACATTGGTGCAGCTAATTTTAGATCATAATTTACTTAAAAGTAATAAAATTTAACAATGTGAATATGCTATTGGGCATGATTCGACTATTGTATACAGTAGTATAAAATAAATTCAATGGGAAAGTCAAATGAAATTCTAGAAACATACATACAAAACAAAGATTTATGGACTAAAACTATTTTATAATTGTTATACTTTTCGAGTTTTTATTGATGTCACCCCATATGTACTCGCATATTTTATGGATATGTTAATGTCATACAAATTAAGAAAAATTAATACTTTAGTAGGTTTGTGGGTACTCAGAACAGTGTACCGGAAGAGGCTATAATATGCAAGAGGGTAGATAGCTTTAAAAAGACCATTAATCTTCATTAGGGACTAATCAATTGACTAGGAACAGCCTAGTCAGAACCTGTTGCTGATCATCATATTTATATTTGTATTGCAAGCTCATATTTCACTTCATGCCAACATTCCTTTTATTAATATCAAGTAGTTTTTCTTTTCTTTTTTTTAATATGGTTTTCAATGTTTTGAAATTCCAATCTTTAAAAACTTTTTATTTCTACTTTTTAATTTTATAAATGCACTTATTATGGGCAATGAACCTCCATATCACAAATAAACATCATAAAATTAACAGCTGATGTGCTTCTTTTATAAATGCTATTATATGCATTATAATTTATTTTAACACTTATTTGATTTATTAATACACTTACATAAACTTTAACTGGTCTTACTTTTTTTTATTTTCACTTTAAAATATTTTACCATCAATTGTTTATATACAGATTTATGTACGCTATTTTTATATTAAAATATTACTTGAATAGGAAAAATCTATATATTTATTTATTATTTTCGAAACTTCAAATTATTAACTCAAAACTTTCAGTTTACTGATGAAGTGGACAAAATGGACGAAATGACATTTTGTCCGGGACGGTTTTTTCCACGTTTCTTCCGGGGTGGACAAATTAGGACAACCTTGGTGGTACATCTCAAGTATTAACTCAATAAGATCGCAAGGAAAATCAACATGGTTCGGTACATAAAGTCGTTAACTGCTAGTATTTACTTTGTGGGCGAATCCGAAGCCATTTAGAACAGTTCTTTACTTTTTTCATAGCAATTTGAAACATTGTGAAAACGCCACAATCCGAAATGAATTGTGTGAATAATTAATATGACGTGTTTTATGCAGAAACTAAATGAAAAGAATTAGCCATAATAACTTAATGATTTATTTAAGTCTCACATGGACATGAAATATGATTATGATTAGACCATACGAGAGCTAGAGCATACCTAACTTCATGGTAACTCCATTTCACATTTAGGTACAGAATTTATAAATGCATGCGTGCATGCACACTCGTGTACCAATGCAGTAGACTTCGTTCACCAATCATAACATAAAAATGAAACTAAAAGTAAATGATGCATTGAAAACAAACAAAAGAAATAATGACGTTGATATTTTTGTTTGATTAATTGTGAAACTGAATAAAATGAATTTGCATTTAATAATACAAGAATTGTTACTATTTCAGAAATAGAACGATAGCATAAAAATGTGAAAATTCATCGAATCTGACTGTGCCGTTTGTGTCTATGCTACTGACCTAAAACGTTCTTCATTTATATACGTAGTGGTTTCTTTCTGCCCGCAGCCATAAGAGTTCACTGGCGTTTCCTTGCACATATTAGCGGCAAATTTAGTGATCAACAAAACATATTTTTCAGAAAGGAAAATTTCAATGTTATCATTATTTTTATTCATCTTCAGCATTAAATGGAAACATGTTTCACCAAAACTGCAATCTTCTCTTTTGGCCACGTTAAATTTAAAAAAAAAAGAAAGAAAGGAAGAAAGAAAAAAACCTTAGATCCATTATGATGCTGTATTTCTTAATGCTTTTTCGGCTGTTAACAGATATTCATCATTTCCTAAATGTTTTTAAAAAGTATTTTATACCTCATACTCCTCGTTAAAATGTTCATCAACGAAAAATATCCCCTCCCTATCTCATCTTTCATCCAGATTAAACGAGTCGAACCTTGTGGAGAATCATCACGAGTGAATGCGTTTGTTGTTATGGTCTTTCAAGTCAGTTGCTCCTGCAGAGAAGAACGCTCTGTAGAACAAAAGACGTGGTGGGAACGACCTTCTCCATCTGCATTCTTCATCTACTTTTACTGGCTCATTATATCCAGTCTGAGCGGCATTTCACTTCACTTCCCGTCTTTTCTTAATTATCTTCTGTTTTGCCCACCACACCCACACTTGACTAACCCGTTTATTCTCTGCAGAACGGCCACATATTCTCCTTGTGTTGCTTTGAACTTGAAGTCAATGACGTATATAACAAGGGGCATCGAAATAGTAAGGCAGATGAAGTCAACAGGAAGAACCATGAAGATACATTAAGTTGAATGGAATAGTATGGGTGAAGAAACAAAGATGCCGAACAACAGCTTTAAAGTATTCTTAAGATTCCCATCTTCGGGTGATTGTTATAGTAATAGCACCAATCATACGCAGATACGCAGATTATTTTGCTGCATGGAAGAACATTTACTCTCTCACTGCATACAAAGTGCGTCTAGTTTAAAATTCCAAACTTCAAATGACACCTAGTTTTATTCTTCATCCAGACATCCGTTATTTTACGATTACATTTGTTGAATATCATTTGAGGTAGTGTAAAGCAAAGGGATATAAGTGCCAATGCTGAAAATTTGCAGATAACCAGTACAAATGATAAGGAAAGCTCTCCTTTGTCTTGAGGCAAGAGATTGTACTAGTTGCCCGGGTAGGCACTGCTATACAGCATGATTAAAAAAATAATAATAATAATTTGAACTTTGACATCTTGAATTCAAATTATGTTTTTCGCAATCACGAGTGTGTGTGTGTATGTAGGGGTGTGTGTTTGTGTCTGTGTGCAGGCATGAATGTGTGTGTGTGTAGGTTTGTATGTAGAAGAATGTATGTGTGTAGGGGTGCGTGTGTGTGTGTGTGTGTAGGTTTGTGTGTAGGGGCGTGCGCGTGTGTGCGTAGTTGTGTATGTATGCGCGTGTGTGTACGATATGGACGCAACCTGGAGATTGTTTTTGTTTGAGGAGCAGCATTGTGAGGCCGGTCGACGGTGGTGCTGCAGAGGGAGGCGAGGGGGGGGGGAAATAAAATCATAGGACATCAAAACAGTCAAATGAGAACAATAAGCAATGTGATTGCTCAAAAAACTTTTCATTGAAAACCTACGTAGGACCGCAGCTTTCAACGCGTTTTACTCAAAACTTGAAAATGTCCACTTACATCCCTTTGCTTCTCACTGCCTCAATGGAGACACTGAGAAGCAAAGGGATATAAGTGACAAAATTAAAAATTTTGAGATAACTATTGCAGATAATTGGTGAACCTCTCCTCTGTCTTGGGGCAAGAGATAATACTAGTAGATCTGGTAGGTGATGCTATACAGCATGATTTAGAAAACATTTCAAGAAAGTCTATCAAGGACCTTATCTTTAAACGCGTTTTACTCAAAACTTGAAAATGTCCCCTTTGCTTCTCACTGCCTCAATTGTCCATGTCAGCACTAAACCTAATTTTCAACCCATAAAAGTGTGAACTTCTGTTAAATAGTGGAAAACATTATATTACTGTTACAATTCAAATAAATAGTGAAAAAAAATCGACTGCTATGTCTTTTCTTTTCATATCTCTCTTAAAACTTATCCAATTTTTGTCAGTGATGGATGGATATCCTACTATAATATATCAATTTCAAGCTCAACAAGTACAAGTTCGGCATGAATCAAATATCAAAATGATGCTACCAGAAAAGACATGTTTAACGATCCGCAACAATGCTTTTCGGTAACGAACTCAAATTACGGTATACAAACGAAGTCACAAAATCGCTCCTGATTGCTGGATCTACTATTGCCTCTTTATTTCCAGTAACAATTTCTCCTCTCTGCTAGTTTCGTTATTTGTGGGAAAATTCTTTAGAGTAATGATTAGCAATGGAAAACATTAAATGATGTTCTTGAACTTCAGCTTGTCTATCGCAAATGATCCATGGTAATGAAAATTGGTGAGAGCCGATACCCTGGCAAAATAATATCAGAAAATTAGAATTTCGTTGAGCTTCGCAATCCAAACCTTTTTAGGAGATTTCAAAGTCATGTAATTTTAATACAGTGAACTCCGCTTAATTGAATCAGTGGTTCATTGAATCAACCACTTTGTTGAATCAAATGGTCAAAAACAAAACAAAATCCAGCTTTTTTGAATTTGCCGCTTTATTGAATCAGCCGTTTTATGGAATCAAAATATTTAGAACAAACGTGATTCATATAAGCGGCGGCCACTGTATAAAAGGAAAAAAGGGGTAGCACAAATTTCAAAAACTCTTAAACCTTATTCGTGTTGATTGGGTTTTTAAAATAAATACAAAAGGACAAATTTGCGCACTCACATTGAAACATATGAAAGCAATTGAAAGTAAATCTCAATTTTATCCTTGACTATTGATAAAAGTGCATGTCTAGACTCATGCAGTAAAAGTGCAATCAAAACTTTTTCAGAGATTTTTAAAGTAAAGTTTCAAAGTCATGTATTTTTAATAGAGGAAGAAAAAACAGGAAGCTTAAATTTTAAAAATCTTAAACGTCACACGTGTCCATAGGATTTTAAAACAAACACACAAAGGGATAAACTTGCACAATCACATTGATTCATGCAAGTATAAAAGCAATGGAAAGTAAATCTCAATTTAGAACCTTGAGCAAGGACGGATCCAGAAAGCATTCAAGGAGGGAGCGATTTATTTCAGACGCTTGTGCCCCCTTTTATAAATTCCCAAACTTCCTTTACCCCAAAACTCATTAACATCACGGAAGATCATTTAATTTTTCTTTTTCATTTTTGAAATTTCCATTTCTAAAAAACTTCTGGACGAGTGTACTAAACATAATCTTTTAACCTTTACGTCATCAAAGGTATCCTAAAATTGCTTTGTTTTTGGACTTCAATAAGAAAACTTCTTAATCAATGGAGGAGCCCCAGAACTCCATTTAATATCTTCTAAAATCTTCTAATTGAGTTTTTGAAACTTCTAAAACTTCCTGTGCAAAGTTCCGATCCCTATCACTAAAGTGTTGAGAGATGTGCTACAATTTCGTTTTCAAGACTACAATTATAAAAAAAATTTTGATGAGAACCCTTCCTTTTCGTAACATTATTGAAGATCGTCTAAAGTTACTTTTTTTTGGCAACTTTAGTATCGAAAATAACCGAGGGAGAGTTTTTGCGTCTTGACTCAAGGAAGGGGCGATCACCCCACCCCCATCGCCCCTCTCTTGTATCCGTCCTTGTCCTTGAGTATGGATGAATGTGCTTAATAGTCTCATGCGGTAAAAGTTGAAATTTAAAAACGCCTTGTTTATTTGGTTTCCGCTGAAAAAAACATCTAATGGGGTCGTTTCCAAAATTTAAAAGTATTTTTTTCTGAAAGAGCATGCTTAAAAACATAGGATCTGACCATTTTTTAAATATTTTGTTTAAGTGTAATATTTTAAAAAAATAACTTTAATCGGTGCGCTTTCATTGTTTACGCTTCTGTCGATGACATCACAAATGATGAAATGCTGTTCACTGTTGCCATTCACAGAGCAAAATATTTAATTCGCATCTTTACTCACATGCGTTGGCAACGTAATGGTTCATAGCAAACGTAGAGCGCAATGTTTAATTCGCTTCTTGATTATCATAACGTGGAAACGCGGTATAAAGATGCACCAAGTGCATCATTTGTGACGTCATAAAGACCACGCCTTGTTTGAAAAATAGGACATTTAAAAAAAAAATAACGAAAAAATAACTTTTGAGAAAATGAAACTATTTTCTGGGTCTATGTTTTTTTTTTTTTTTTTTTGCTTATGGTATTAATTTCAGTGACTAAAATTAGTACTTTTTTGACTAAAGGAAACAACCCCATTCCAAGATTTTCCTATTGTTGGTATTAAATCCAAAACGCGTTTCTGCATTTACCTCTAAATCTCATTTCTAACGTTTGGAATGCCAAATAACAATTTTCTGGAGAACTACCCGAAAATGTATAGATATAACATGTGTGTGCGTGTCAGAAAAAAATATTAGTAACTGACTGATATATTAAAGTTCAAAAACCTACGTTCGACCATTGGTACTTTGGCAGTATTCTATAAAATTTCAAAGGGTTTGAACATTTTTGACCACTATGTTCAAAAGACACGGCTGGGTTTTTCATGCATGAAAAAGATACAAAATAGGTAAGAAAAACCGGTTCATTTATGAATGGTATTTTTATTTAGAACTAAGTGCAGTTCACCTTGCTTTCTGCTCTTCGATCAAAAGGAAATTCCATGGATTTCGAACTAAAAAAATATGAAGAAAATTTCTTTGCATAATCTATTCTTCAATGCTTCAACCCGAACTCATTGTTCTGAATTGTGAATGCGGGGAACATATTAACTGCAAATAAAAAAGGTAAAAAAAAATTAAGAAAGTGAATTCAATGGCCGATTACGCATGCACAATTTAGAAGACGGAACTTTAAAAGTGCGTTGAAACTTGTTTTCTGAATACTTGTTTTATTGTTCTTAGTTTTTCCCTTTTTGTATTTCCTTTCTGTCATATTGGTTGCTGTTTCAGGTTTCCCAAATTCTTTCGCTTCATTTCGCACGGTTTAACGAAACTGGTTTAACTTCAAAATGAAGTTTCCGCATTTTTTTTTTTTTTCAAATCGTCTGCGGTGAAATTCGTGACTCGTTCAAATTTACTTTTAGTTTCTTTTTCAAAGCGTTGAGTGAAAAACGCTACATATAGAAAAATCTGTATAAAATCGAGTCTAGACAGAACTTCGAGCTTAATTGCCATTTCAAAATACTTTATGAATGCTTGCGGTAGTTTTGTGAAAGCAATTGAAGAACAAATTTTAATAGACCAAGGTAAAGAAGGAGCACGACGTTTGAAACAAGTACAAGTAACCCACTTTCGATAAACTGCAGCGATCGCAGTAGTTTCTAATAACAGAAAAAATGTGTGAGACTGTCAAATGACTATTGAAAAAACATTGATAATACGTAATTTATCAAAGGAGAGGATCTCAAGCGTAGCAAATCCAATCATTTTTGTTTTGAAAATAGTTAACGTGAAAGATGTAGGAAAATCTTGTTTACATTCACATTAAGCCAGCTCCCGTACTGAACAGTATGCAAAACTACAGACTACGGACTCTGGCAATCAGCAGATTTGGTTACTCTTTCTGCTATTTTTAAAAAAACGAACAAGAAGTTCGTGTTGAACAATACGAGCACAGTCTCCCATTTATAATCACCGATAATCCGACATCCCCCATACATATTGAATTGAGGATTGTCTTACGTATAATTTTATCGATTAATTTATTTATAGTTAAATAGGTAAACAGAGGGCAATCGAATCAAGATGTGCGATGAATTAGTAATCTTTATCTTCTTTACTAATAATAAAGCTGAAAGTCTCTCTGTCTGGATGTCAGGAGGATGTCTGGATCTCTGTGACGATGTGGTTCTTTTTCTATTCCAATTTCAAGAACAAAATTATCATAAGATGGACGAGTAAATTACGAAATTATCATAACGTGAAACCGTAACATTCACCATACATTCTTTGTAAATATACAGGTGAACCAAAAGACCTTTTAATTTTTCTATTACGGGCAAAGCCGTGCGGGTACGACTAGTTATTAAATAAATGTTCAAAAAAAATTTCATCCGGAGTCCAAATTCTAGAACTAATAAAAATAAGTCAATAAGAGGGTAGTGCATATGAAGATAAACCAAGCTAAAAACCAGTTCATGTTTAAGTATTCTATGATTCAAGAAATTATGTGCATAATAAGTTCACCTACGTGGTGACACTGGCTGTGAAAGAAAGACATTGTAACGCACAAAATTTTCAAAACAACTAGCATGCACTTGTTACAAAGAACCCCCTTTATCGATTAAAAAAGTTGTGTGCTTTGGGATGTAAGTAGCCAATCCCGAATAAAAGATTCCTTATAACACAGATGCATATGTTTATATGTATGTGATATGTTTTGCAATTTTTGCGCATTACAATATTTTCACTCATACTGTTTATGTTTTAGAATAAGAGAACAGTTTGAAAAGATGATATGTATAGCCCCCAAACATGAAGCTTAGGTTTATCTACATGCCCTCCACTGAAATTTTCACACGAGCAATTTTTAATAAGCCTATTATAAACATAGGGGTATCAAACTCATAAGAAAAACTGATAAACTTATCTATATCGCTGATAATGTGTTATCAGCCTCGCCTCTTTCGCTCTCTTATTACAGTTTATGATATTAATTTTATTCAAACTTCCTTTTCTTTTCTTAGCACCAAGAACGAAGTGGTGGATAACAATACAGTAATCAGAGCGAGGGGTTTGCCTTGGCAGTCTTCAGACCAAGATATCGCCAAGTTTTTCCATGGATTAAATATTGTCAGGTAGGTCTAAGTTTTTAATGTGTAAGTTTTCTGAAAGAAATTATAAATATCATCGTCATAAAAAGTACGCATAATGTATTGAAGTGACCTTCCCCAATACCCTGCGCAATACTGTCACGATATAAATACAGAGGGCATAACAGCAGCCCGAAGTTCTTTGGGATCCTTAAAGAAATAAAGTAAAAATAAAATGAAGAAAAAAAATAAACATAAACGTAAACCACAGCAATTGCAATGCTCAAAAGTTGCGTTTATAAAAACCACTGAAATACATTTCTTAAGCACAGTTATTAAAAAAATTACAACTTTTTCATCGTTAGAAAAATAATTTTGATTTAAAAAAAAATCTCTTGATTTTCCCTTTCATCTATTTTGTTAATATTTACAAATTATTTTTATGTTATACTGTAATCTCGTGTTACTGTAAATGCTTTCATTCTCCTTGAACAACAGCAACAATTTTTCAGAATGATGCAATCAGGAGGGATACAGGTGGAGTGTCATGGGGGCCATGGCCCCCCTCACCTAAGCCGTCGACATTATTGTACATCCACATTGTGTTCAAACAATTTATGAATAAAATGGTAACAATTGCAATAATCTTTTTAATTCATGAAAAAAAATTTGTAAAGTAAAGATTTGAAATACTACTTGAGTTAATAACGTTTTTGCTCTATTATGTGCATTATTCCTGTCCGATTTGTTGTTTTATATTGACACCTAAGCAATTTCAGAAATTTTCCACATCCAAAACCGTAATTTAAGTAGTAGAGAAGGAGGAGGGTGAAGGAGTCATTCCTCAGCAGATAAAATGGTAATCTGTATGGGCACCTCTGTGCGCATTAAAGTTTTTGTGATTTTTTTTTAATGGTTTATAAGGATGGAATTTATGTCTTTGCTGCTTGAAATACATCTTGGAAGAAATTATGTATGTCTCATGATTTTCAACGAGTCTAAAAATCTCAACATCATATATATAATAGCGAATTCACTGATCGAGTAACGCTCCTGACGTCACCAACAATGAAACTCGCGCCACGGCATGATAATTTGATAATATTCTTTGCTAATGATTGACATGCAGGGAAATAGTTTTTTTCCACAAGGCTAAACTGGGTTCGGTAGCTTATCTGTTTTGCTGGTAATACCGTAATTTAAGGAGAATAAAGAAACGAAAAAGTGGTCAACAATTAATACTATCTACCTGAATTTAGGATTAATCCATTGAAGTTAGGGTTAAAATTTCAACAATCAAAATATCACCAAGCATTCACCCGTAAAACATGCAATAAATATTCATACAAAACACAATTTAGAAACTCATCTTTACTAATAATAAAGCAGAAAGTCTCTCTGTCCGGAGGATGTCTGTAGGATGTCTCTCTGGATGTCTAGGATATCTGTAGGATGTCTGTGACGCGCATAGCGCCTAAGCCGTTCGGCCGATTTTCATGAAATTTGGCACAAAGTTAGTATGTAGCATGGGGGTGTGCACCTCGAAGCGATTTTTTGAAAATTCGATGTGGTTCTTTTTTTATTCCAATTTTAAGAAAAAAAAACTATCATAAATTACGAAATGATCATAACGTGGAACCGTGACATGAGCACAAGCCAATTGGCGAAATACGAAATTATCATAACGTGGAACTGTAACGTCGGTACAAGCCAATTGGCGAGAAAATTCACCATACATTATTTGTAAATATACAATTGAACCAAAAGACCTTTAATTTTTCTATTACGGGCGAAGCCGTGCGGGTGTCACTAGTTATAAATAAAACAAAGAGAAAATAACAATATGTTGAAAGGTAAGAAATAAAAGTTGTATATTCTGAACTGATTATGCAGTTGTTTCTGATTTCTTGCTGTGGAATTACGTATTTATAATGAGTACTAATTTCACTAATATGAATTTTTTTAGCTGTTTATAAAAGTTATATTTTTTAATGTCGCTAATTCACAAACAAAATGAAGGCAATTCCAAACTTTACGTAGTGAACAATGCAATTTAAGTGCTCAGTGAAAATCTTTTAAAATCAAATGAAATAGTAGGGGAATGCGGGGCAAAATGAAATGGAGAAACATTTATTCTGCTTTGAGGGCCATCTATAAGTTAATATTTTAACTATGTAGTAACACATGTAGTATATTCCAGTCAGAAAAAATTTACCTCTGAAGAACAAAACATGTGATAATACAAGTAATTTTCAAAAATTGATCTCACTAATGTAATATTTTTTATTAGTACATTTTTTTTTCTTTTTTATTATTAATGGAAAATGTTCTTTTTTTCCCATTTTAAATATCAATTGAAACCTACTGATATTCGGTGCAGTATTTATTTAGTTAATATTATTAGTCAATAAGTGCATGCGAGGCAAAGTGAAATAGTTCACTTCGTTTACTTATTTACTTATTCAATCATTTACTAAATCACTTACGTATTCATTTATTAATTAATTCAACTACATTCCTTCATTTATATATATATATATATATATATATATATATATATATATATATATATATATATATATATATATATATATATATATATATATATATTCATTCACTCACTTATTTTCATATTTACTGGCTATTTTCTTCACTTCTTTACTTTTCCTCACATATTATTTAATAATTGATTTATTTATTAGTTTATTGTTTCATTACCTTTTCATTTATTCATGCATCATTTTAGCAAAAATATTTTTTTACTAGCGAGTAGAAAATATTTCATTAAAAAAATATTGTTTTATGACTTTGCCTCATAAAAAAAAAGTGAACATTTTCCAATTTTTTTGAAGGGACAAATTTACTGCCAAAATAATAATAATGATAATAAAAAAATGTTTCAATGCAAGTTTTATTATAAAATACATTGTTCTTTCGTGATGTAATGTAATTTTCAAAACAAATTCCCAATTTGTTCATTTTGAAAAAGCTAAGTCATCTTAAGTATTTCACTTTGCCCCACATTCCCCTGCACGTTAAACATCATTACACAAACGTCATAAAAAGGATGTTAAAAGTCTACATTCCTTTTTCAAGTAATGCAGTTACGAAATATGTCTTTAAAACCAACCAGCCTGGTGGTACGTCATGTTGTCTGAAAAAACGTTATGCATTGGCGTATCTTATCTTCATCTGAAACAATGTTAGCAGATAATAGAACAAGCTCGTAAGAATGATGTTTACCAGCCTATCATTGAAAATTATTACCTTTCAGATTCTGTCAACATTTCCAAAGCTTCATGTGGAAACTAGATCAAATTCTTCAAAAACACTAGGATAAGCGAAAATAAAGGATGTGTCTGAGTGGAAGAGTAGGCGAATTTTTTTGTTTGCTATTTGTACACTCAGAACAGCTTCTTTTTGTGCATGAAAAATTATTTAGGGCCACTTCGAATGCAATGAATCGTAATATTAAAAAAATATATTATACGAGAATTTTTTATGTACTTCCACAGAAATTTTTGCTTTTTTAACGTCCAAACGAACTTGCTTGGGAGCTTAATGAATGATGTAAATAACGAACCGATGAACTATCGTTTTGTACGAAAGTAACTTTTGATTTCATAAGACGACACAATAACATTTGCAATGCATCTATTTTCTTGATACGAAATTTTCCAACCCGCAAGAAAGCGGAATGTTCTGAAATAACTAAAGAAGACAATCAATGTAAAAGAAATAAAGGAAAAAAAATGATTTGTAACTTTGTTTTTCTTTGAAATACAGAAAGTTTCGAAATTTGTTCACTGGTTTTTGCTGAACATGAGAAAGTTACTCCTTCTTTCAACAAAGGGGGGGGGGGGGGGAGGTGAGCAATGAATATGTAGAAAAAATATTTCTCTAGATTCTAGAACTTTTAAACACGGATTAATCAAGAAACATTATACGTGTGTAAGCTATTAATTTCACAGTCTGATAAATATTTACTGACAGTAGCTAAGCATGTTTTTGTATTAAATTATGTCTTCTAATAATATTTCACTTTAATATAGCATTCAACTTGATTCTTGTATTCTTCGGATTTAACTTTGCTACCGTTTTTGACAAGGCCAAGAGATAAATTTGATGTCTGATTGGTGAATTGTATACGATTTCGTCTTAGTGACTGGTCAAAAATGACATCAAAAGAAATTCGACCGGTCCGTCAATGTCCTGACGGTCACTCGTTCGAATTCATTCAGTGTACTTTTTTCTCATCTAATGATGGATCAACATCAAGGTTGTGAAAATGAATATTGAGTGGATGCCTCTTGGAAGAGGATATGCTTCAAAGTTTTTTCATTGTAAAGCATAATTTGCATATAATCGTGCAAATATGAAAACATACATTTGTTTTATTGAAAAAGATATACATGTCTTTTTTTTTTAACCACAACGCCTTATAAATTTCTGAAAATATTATTAACGTGTTTTATGTATATATATTTATATATAATTACTATTACCATTAAAAGTCACTCTAGCCTTTGCTCTGAAATAGTTCATGTAAATATTTTTTTATTTTAACTTTGCAAGTTTAATATCAATTTCTAAAGTTATTTCCACCATTTTCCAAAATGTTTCGGACGGATTTTTATATAGTATTATTAATATAATTATTATTATTTTTGACATCGTTAGAATCGGAAATGTAGATTCATATTTCTCAAAAAATGCTGTACAAATCTTGGTAGAAAACGCTTAAAATAGGCATTTGTCTGATAATTGTATCCCCCCCCCCACCGAAAAAAATGTGTAGATTTTTTTGCAGGGTATTTGTTGTGATGTAATTACTTTTAAACCCTCTCCTCACTTGTTTATTCATTCAATTCATTCATTCTTTTTTTTTTTTTTTTTTTTGACTTTATTAACCACTTTGCTTTCTCTACAGAGGTGGTGTGGCTTTGTGCTTAAGCCCTCAAGGACGGAGGAACGGTGAAGCCCTAGTTCGCTTCGAAAGTCAAGAACACAGAGATATGGCTCTCAAGCGGCACAAACATCACATCGGACAAAGATACATCGAGGTATACCGGGCGACTGGAGAAGATTTTATCAACGTCGCCGGTGGTACGTTGACTTATTTTGAAATTTCACATAGTGGAAAACCATTGTATCTTTTTGCAGCAAGAAAAACTGCTAAGTGGTAAATAGTGAACGAATAAGGAAACTCATCTGTAGTTCGAAATCGAAACTTCTTTATGGGTTTTAAATCAGTACTATAACTGCTACCTTCCTCCCCCCTCCACTAGTTTTGTGTGTGTTTTCTGTGTTTCCTTACTTTGCTTAGTCACCAGATTTTTTGGCAATTATCGCTTTATTCTGGAAGCATCGGCGAGGCCGAAAAGCAAAAACTTCATTAGCGTCTAGTCTATAAAGCGGAAACCTTATTATAAAAGCAAAGTGAAAATTCAAAGATACACATTTTATGGAGAAAAAATTATCTGAAACAAGCTGCGATCAAGAATAATGCTAATCGTTACAGAAGATCAATAATTAAGTTTTGCAACATCCCATAGAAAATATCAATTGAAATTGCTTGCATAAAACCAAATTTAACTAAATATACAGTCTTCGCTTCTGTTGAATATAACCAGTTGGTGGATATTATAAATATTTTTCAGAAAGCATACCATTTTTAACAATTTTCATTTTATCACTATTGAACTGAACATTATTTTTTCTTCTTTGCTGATCGACCACCTATTTCGGATGTTCTTCACTCAAATTGATTTACCACCATCTTTGACACTGCGATATCGTTATCTCACCCGGATGGAACTTAGTTTTACAATCAAGAGTTCCATTTATCTCTTTAACAGACGGCAATATTTATTGCTTGTGTTTTACTGGAAAAAAATAATATGAACATTTAACATCAACACATTTTGTCATTTTTGAGTCGGAAACAAATACAAAAAATGAACACGAAGCACCTACTGATCAACGGCATTCTCGTTAATCAGCTAGAAAAAGTTTCAAATTAAAAGTAATCCACGCACAAAACAGTTCAAGATCACATGAACTATTTGCCATAACACTAAAGGATGAGTAAGAAGTTTAAAAAAAAAAAAAGTTAAATGAACAAGAGTTACATAAAACGAGCGAGGAAAATATTTTTCGGGAAACCATACCATTTTCATATTTTTCATACCATTTATTTTTTAACTAAGGCCTCATATTTTATGAACATAACAATGAAGTTATTTTGACATTTGTACATATTTTTGTCTTTGTGTAACCCAAAGCTTTGAGTAATGTGATCTGAACAATTGTGTTGCAATCCATATTTCAATTCATAAACATTGAATATAAAGTAATATTAAAACACGATTTAAGTTGTGTAGGTTACAATTTCACTAGAATCTACTCTGCACACTTAAGAATAAATCAATGCGCATTTCTTTTCTAGGAAATAATAATGAAGCGCAAGCATTTCTCTCTAGAGGCGGTCAAGTCATTGTTAGAATGCGAGGACTTCCATATGACTGCACCCCAAAACAAGTTGTAAGTTTTTATTTTCTTCATTCAGAAAATTAATTTTTATACCTCAAATGCAGAATGTTTTACAATATATAAAAACGTTTCTTTTTCCTATCTTAAATCCGAGTTGCAAAACCTCAAAACCCGAGTTGGAGCAATCACTGTAACATAGGCAGTTTGTCCTGAGAAAAAAAAAATCCAAATTTACTTTTATCCTCGAAACTAAAACATTCTCAGAAATTTTAATGATATAGAATTTAGAGAACGATTTTTTTTTTTCAGTATTTTTATTGATCTTAACATTATATTCTATATATAAATGCTTTTTTTTTAACTAATGAAAAATTATTTGACAAAACTTTCCGTGATATTTAAACCATGTATAGGGTTTTGAAGATATAATAAAATATCAGTATTCAACATCTACCAGTGAGTTTCATTTATCCAACTATTTTTGTCGATAATCATAAGAGTAGGGCCTGATTAACGCCCGATTCTGCAGGTCCGTTTGAAACTAGGCATCACAATTTTAGGGGTACTAAAATAGGGTAAATGTTATCTTTCCTCCCTGTTTTGGAAATTGCTACCTTGAAAATGATTGAATTGAGATTTTCAAGTGAGAAGGGCATCACATTTTTACTAGGATCTAAGCACCACCTTGGCTTGATGTTTAAAGGTAGGAGGTTTAAGCGATGAAAACCTTGTAATGTAAACTCTTCTGTGTATTGTGATAGTCAACAAATATCGTTTGTGTGTTTTGCTGTCTGCTCCACGTACTATGCTGTTTCAGTAACATTCATGCTAATTAGGTCACATGTCCCCTTGAAAATTAGTCTCTTCTGAAGACGAACGTTTGATAATTCTTCTGAAGGTCAGGGTTTGAATATCGCACAGACCTAAGGGGGATGAGCCCTAACACCTAAATCTAAAAGTGTCCCAAAAGTCTCTTTTAATGAAGTTACTAAACATCTATTCAAATTACTACTTACCTTCAATATTTAAATTCGGTATGTAAAAAAATAAATGAATAATTGAATTAACCAACCATTGCAATGTAATTTATGTATTTTTTAAAGTTAAATACAAAACTCTATTATTCAATCTCTTCCCGTACAGCTGTTGTTTTTCGCATCGGGGGAGCATCCTTGTCGAGTGATGGACGGGGAGGACGGAGTGCTCTTTGTCAGAAAGGCGGATGGCCGGGCCACCGGAGACGCTTTTGTGCTCTTCGCAGGAGAAGAGGACGCCACCAAAGCTCTGCAAAAGCACAGAGAAGTCATCGGTTCTAGATACATCGAACTCTTCAGAAGTACCACTGCAGAAGTACAACAGGTTGGTATATCTGGACTATGTTGAATGCTTCCCAATAAATTTACAAGAGTATTAATGTAAGTTATCGACTGTTATGGTATTTGCACAATCTTTCCTGAAAAGCACTTCCCTCTGCAGTGTGATTTAAAGTTTCTAGAAATAAATATTGATGAACGCTAAGAAAATGTAGTGAAGATATTTTGTTTTGATGCGACCTGCTTTGTGATTCCATCTTTTCATCATGGACTACACCGGAGTTATCAGTGAACAGTTTTTGCTCCTGATCCGAAGTACAACATCAACAAATGGAAAAAGTTTTAAAAAAATATTTAGATTCCACAGAGATAATAGCTTTAATATGCGTTATTAAAACCGTGAGGTTCATTTGCTCACACCAAATATGAATGTGACGACCAACAACAGGCTGGTCTTAGTTTATTAGTCACCTTGCTCATTACCGTCTCTTCCGGTAAGCTGTTCCAAGTAGTCACGATCCTACTAAAGTAGTAACTTTTCTTCATTTCTTAGTTAGCCTGAGATTTGAATAGCTTAAAACAATGACCCCTTCTTCTGCTTTCCGTGCAAAAATTCAACCTATTAACATATTTCATTTTGATGAATTTAAACAACTGAATCAAAAACTGAACAGCTCTCAGTACAAACTCTCTGACTCTCCTTTGCTCCAGGCTATACATTTGAACATTTTCCAATAAAGAAATACCTTTCCTGAGACAAGAAGACCAAAACTGAACAGCATACTCCAAATGAGTTCTTACCAAGATCCTACATAAAGGCAAAAGAAACCTTTTTAGATTTGTTTGAAATCGATCTATTGATAAGTACAAGCAACTAACATATATTGTGTGTTGGTCGGTGGAAGAGTCAAATACATCGAACAATGTCCGAAAACGGTCACATCGCGAATGGATCACCGAATAAAATGCTAATCCCGAAATGGTGTTATTTCGGAGTTAGCGCACTTGAATTTGATCAATTCGCAGTGCGGCAAATCATCAGTGATCCAAGTGCAATTTCACACTTGAAGGACGGGGTAAAATATCCCTCATCGATTTAACGGACTATAAAAATGAAAACAAGTAACAGTTTCTTATAATTAAATGGATATTTTTATACAATATGATCTCCCTGTACTTTACAGTCTGATAATGGACGTGAATTTTCGATTAAAACCATAAAAAGGTTACTTGTACGAATCAGAGTTTTCTGAGTCACTATTTATTCTTTCAGGTTTTGAATCGATGTATGGATCCAAGAACATACGAACAACCACAGCCATTACTGTCAAACATTCCACAAGTGCCTTTAATTTCCTCACAACTTCTACCACCCGGTTTCTCGCAAGGATTGCATTCGCCTCAGGGGTTTGCCTTTCGAAGCAGCAGTGGAACAGATTCTCGAATTTTTAGGCGAACACTCGAAAAACATCATTTATCAAGGTGTCCATATGGTCTACAACGCCCAGGTACTTGATACTACTTTTGAAATTTATTTCCTTTCTTCTTCTCATCACGATTAATTTTTCATTAACTATAAATCATGCAGAACATCTATGCACTAGATCTTCTCTTTAGAATCAAGCAATACATTATATCACCAAAAATATTGGGGCACTTTCAAAAATTCACATTTTTACAGATTTCTCCAGCTGTCATTTACCAATAAAAATTAAATCACCCATGCATTTAGGAGACCAGCAACAAATTGAGAAACCAAAAAAAAAATGTTTTTCATAACCCTTCATCGTAGATGAGTAGTAGCTGGGAATAAGTTATAAATTTCAGAAATAAGTTAACGAACTGTTTTACATTTTCGTGAAAGTATCACTTATATTCATGAAGATATGAGCATTTCTTTCAAAAATAAATTTTGTTTGAAGATTTTTGGCTCAAAACATGCATAGTTTTTTGTCACTTTACTAAACTTTCAGAAAATTTGACAGCATACAAGGGAAACATAATACTAAAATTTGAAATAAAAATATTGAAAGCTTGATGAAATATGAACCTTTTATCAAGTTTTCAATGATGAGAGAAATATGAGGGTTATGCGATAGGAGGGATGGAAGAATGATGGAGGAGGGGATGAATGATGGGGATGAAGGATGAATGATAAAGGTTATTAATTGCTATCTGCGCATGAGTGAAAGATATTAATTTATAACCTTCATAATTTTAATCCCAAATAGATCTCTCAACTCATAATCCAATTCCTGTTCAATATCATGAAAATTTCGGCTATCTAAAGAGCAGAATTACAAAAACTCTTGGATATGCGACGAATCGTAAGGGATCGTTCACGTTTGTAGTGCTTATTCTTATTGGTAAATACTGTCTGATCACGGATTGTATGAAACGGCAAACATCTGGTTTACAGGCGGAAATGGATGCATCTATTACTTTTCAGGGATGCCAGCTTTTAGATGTATGATGGCCTCTGAATTAGGCAGAGTCTCATTCAAATGAGCGGAACTCGCAGATCAAAATTTTGCTTTTCCCCTCATTCAGATAGACTAGTCTTAAAAGGACGTTTGCCAATTCCACACAATCCGTGGTCAAACAGTAGCTTGAATTCCGTTTTATGTATAAAAATTCACATAAAATCTACAATCTCTAGGAGAAAGAGCTCGGCTTCTGTCCCGTGAGGTTACTTGTAAATTAGCCCTATTTATAATAGTTGTATGTTTGCTAAAACAATCACTGCCAAAAACGCTGATCTGCTCATTCAAATACAAGAGTGACCACGAGAAACGGACTCTAGGTTCACCAAGGCTGGTCCTAATCAAGTCATCATTCCCCAGTGAAAACCAAGAGGCTTTTTGAAACTATCCACTTCATTGCAATTAACAGCTTCTTCTGGTAAACTTTCCCAAATGCCTACGACCCTAATTTTTTTCCTGATTATAAGATTTAACTAGGGGTTGAAAAGCTTAAAACAATGACCGCTGGTGATGCCATCTGAGCAAAAAATTAGCTCCCATGTTAAATAACTGTATCATATCACCCCTTACTCTTCTTAGCCGAAGACTATACATATCAAGCATTCTAAGCCTGGAATCATAGTTCAAAGTGGAAAGACGATTTACTATTCTCGTAGCTCCTCTTTGAACCCTCTGCATTGAGTTGATATTTTAAGATACGGAGACTAAAATTAAACAGAATACTACGAATGAGGTCTAGCGAAACTTCTGCACAAAGATAAAACTTCCTTTTAAATTTGTGAAATAGACCTAAAATTCTTTAGTTCGACATTAGCTTTTTTGGTAATAAAGCAGACATGCATAATTTCTCTTTTCAGGGTCAACCTTCTGGGGAAGCCTTCATACAGATGGATACTGAGCACTCGGCTTTTATGGCAGCTCAGCAAAGACACCATCGGTACATGATATTCGGCAAGAAACAACGTTATATAGAAGTCTTTCAGTGTTCAGCAGACGACATGACCCTGGTGCTGAGTGGAGGAATACCAGTGACGAGGTCTCTTATTTCGCCGGGTAAGGATCCTGAAAATGTTTTCTGATTTTTGAAAGAAAATCTTTCCAATATTTTATTTAAGAATTTTTTCACTTTGGTAATATGTTAATTTAGACATGATTACATTTTACGAACCTACCTTGAAAGAAAGAATTAACTTAAACAATCGAAAGTAAGTATTTGGCAATTTGAAGTTTTCTGTGATTACCTGATGACAGAAACGTACAAGGAAGAGCAAAAGACAATTACTTGCCTCCTCTGAAAATGTTTCAACATATTTACCTAACTAGAAAAAATAATTAAGCGAACAAGAAAGTAAAAATAAAGAAAAACTCTAGCCTTTTAGTTATAGACCTCCCAGTGGCATGTTGAATGGCCTCGGAGAATTAGAGGGGTTAAAACTGAATGACTATTTTCAATTTGAAAACTAATTTGCTTCATAATGAGGTTGTAATCAGTTGTTACTCTTTTTGAGTTTGCTAAGTCTAAGTTATTTTCTAAAATCCCGTTGCACTTTCCTTTTGAGAAACGTCTCCGGGTTTCTTTAAAACCTTACGCGACACTCGCGCTTTCACATTTGTACTTTATCATCGATTTCGTCTTTCTTGTATAATATTTAGAATGAATTAGAATTAAAGATTTAAACTTTGAAACTAATATTTGACGCAAAAGAAAATTATTAAAAATGTGTTATACTGGTTTCTGGAGAATAGCTCCCATTGTCAGTGGGATGTCAAGATTTTCCTCAGTGTGCAGATTGACACTGAGAAATTGAGCGAATTGCCTCTAAAGCAGGTTTGCTTTTTTTATATTTTTTATTTGAGCTACTTCACGTTGTTTTTGCCTTTAATTATAGTACGTTCAAGTGGATTTTTTAAATAATTAAACTTATTGTGTTCTTTTATTCTGAATAGGAGGGAACATGCTTCCACCACCCTACGGAGCCTTCCCCTATGTACAGACTCCCCAAATCCTTCCAGCCGTGGCTCCTCTAACTCCACGACTTCCAGCTTATTATTCCCCTGTTTTCTACTGGCCCTATCCCAGTCCACCGGTGTCTCCTACTACCTACTATCCACATTCACAACCAGCAGTGGTAAGTATAATACCCATGAAAAAACAACAAAGGTGTAACAAGATGTATGGTTTAGCCTATACGAAGCCAGTCTCCATAACTAAGGCAATACTACATTCCAAATAGTTTTGACCAAAAGCTAGAATGGAAGCGGTGCTTTACTCGTTTTCGTGCTCGGATTTAAAAAAAAAAAATAATTAAAAATCAACGTTTGATTTTCCGAGTTCGGCATTGTTGCATTTTGAAGTTTATAACTGTTTTAACAATAATTAAGCGTCAAAATAGAAATATTTCAAAGGTGGAAACATTCCTATCCTGGAATTTTCAAATCAAATATGAAAAGATTTGAAATTAGCTGTAAGAAAATAATATATTTTAAAAGTCAGTAATTCAAATAATGTTATGATTTGGTTCGCAAGCTTTTGGTCGCAAACTTGGCGATAAAAATTATTTTCGAATGTGGTTTCAATTTGGCGCTATTGGCGACATTTAGGGAGTTATCCATGGAATAACGTTAAAATTGCCGATATTGGGAAAATTAATCTCTATAAAACGCTTTTTTTCACCAGTTCGCGACAAACTAGTTAATATTGGAAATGTTTTTAGATTTCTTAATGTGAGTGACACGTTCAAATCAGGTAAGGTATTGTGTAGGTGTTTTTCTGAAAGCGGTGATTGAAAATCATTTAATTGGCACAAAAGGAAGTCATGTGGTGCACACCACAGCTCGTTTTTTGTATGATATTCAGTGTGAATAGATGTATGAAGAGATATTCTGAAAGTTACGCAAAACTATCTTTTAAAAACATGGTACAATCAACTATAGAACATAGAATTTCCAGAAAAGAACGTTTCGCAAAAATAATAAAAAATTATAACAGTAATGATTACAAAAACTATAATTTGTCAGAAACAAAGTCATTTATATTATTACTTGTTTTTAAATTCAACAAGTAAGAGTTTGATATACTACTTTTCTCATGCTATTTCTCACACACTAACGAAATACTTATCCATTGATTTCTTTGCATTCCAGTTAACAACGGACTGCATACAGGTTCAACGCAACGGTGATGTGCGTGTGAACGGAGACGCAATGGTCAACTTCCCGGCCACTAGACTAGAAGCTGAACGTGCGTTCCAAGAAAAGAATAGGCAAAATCTAACTAATCGATACATAGAACTTTTCATGGCTTGATCGGCAAACGGTCAACGCGACTAAGGACTGCGCGAGGAACATTCCAAAATGCCATGAGGTTTGAAATGTGTGCTGTGATTTCTTCTTGCACAGGATAAAAACGCAAAGGAAACCTTACTTTTGATAATAATACGGTTTTCTCTGCATATCTCTTTATCTTAAGAAACATATTAAGTTATTGGAAAGAGTTCAAAAGAGGGCTAATAGGGAAGAATGTAGACTTGCAAAGTTAGGTAATGATAGATAAAATTTTTGGCTAGAACAAAAAAAAAGAAAAAAAAAAAGAGAGTAATAGGGGATATGATCCATTTAGGATAAAAAAGAGAACGATGGAGGGTTAAATTTTTGCACAGATTGTCAAAACCAGGGGTCATTGTTTTTCTTTTTTCAAATCCCAAGCTAATCTTGAAATTAGGAAAAATTACTATTTTAACAGAGTTGTAGGCCTTTGGAATATTTTACCAGAAGTAGCTGTTACTTGTATCAGGGCAAATAGCTATTAAAAAAAGTCTTGATCTTTATTGGGCACTGATGACTAGGGTCAGCCTAACTGGGTCTTGAGCCAGTTTCTAGTCGTCACTTGTGTATTTATATAAGAATTTAAAAAACAAAAAAAATTTATATTTCACTAAAAAATGCCCATATAGCAATCAAGAATCTTGTAAGCATTATTAAAAAATTACTTTGAAGATTGAAATGAGAGGAGGGAAATGGAATTTACGTTTTTCCTTCAAATGACTTCTTTTGAATACCTTTTCAACCGCCGAATGAGGCTTTTGAAATTTAGAATATTTACATTGTCGGAAGTTGTTTTAATTTTTCAGATAGCATTTTGCTAGAGTAGAATCAGAGTTTACTAGTATTTAGGGCCTTTTCACGCGATGCAAATGTGCCTTGTTAGAACTATCAAGTCTTTAAGAATAGTCACTTTATAAGTCCATTGATAATTTATGGCAAATAATTCAAAAGTTTTACGATAAAAAAAACTGAAATTCCAGTTATATCAATTTAAAAAAAAAAAAAAACGGAATTCTAGCGTTGCACCAAAAAGATTTCACTATTGAAATGAATTAAAATTTATATTAATCTTTCCTTTCTCACAATTAAAAGTTACATTTTGATGGGTCAAAATCAAAATGCAGCCCTCAATTGTTGTAGAAAATAATGATTAATATATAATATTATTTACTACCATAAAGCACTGCCCCTTATAGACATAAAAAATCAAAATATGTAATAAAATATAAAACACCTTTAAAAAATCCCAGGTGAAAATCAACTGCCATTATTTTTGTTAATCTAAAATTCTTAGAAAGTTTCCAAATGCCTAAAAAAAACCCCACTTTGTTCTCTTTAATCACTTCAAAAAGCTAAGGTAACCAAACAAATTCAAATAGTTTTGAAATTCATACGAATAATTATAAATCAAAAGTGAAATTTGTGGTAAGTTTGCATTTCTGAAGAATCCATATGCATGGGAAAAGCTCAGTTGATAAGAAAAAAGAAACATCGCATAATTCAAAACTCATGACATTATGTCTTTGCATAAAGATAAATAACTTTCCTTGCATGTGAATGATACATCCCAGTGACTTGACTAGCACTAAGAAGTCTTTCGTGACTTTTGTTTATATGTTATTTTGAAGCAACAAAATCACGCTTCTTCCATTTTGTAATATAAATGCTAAAATGAACCATCGTTTTTTTATTGGAAAAAAATATGCTGCTTAACTTGATCCTTCTGTATTGTGTTGTAGACTTATGACAGGAAGCAGCTATATGCAATGCATATAGTTCATTTTTTATATTTTCAGTGACTTTTGTTGTATTTTATGCTTGCAGCGTTGATGCGCTGGCTTAGATCAAAAGTTAGTGCATCATGACAATTAAAATCTCTTTATCACAGAGGGCAGAATGAATGGACTTTAAGTCATGTGGATCAACAGTTGTCTAATCAAAAACTGAACCATCTAGAAATTATATATACATTTCTTTAAACCATTCCATTGTGTTAGTCTTCTTTTACATGTCTAGTCTCTTGTCTAGATGGTTTTGCAATATATTTGTACTATAGACATCTGTTGCAAACAATAGTCCTTCCTGAGTGTTTATCTGCACAAATTATAGCAGCAGTCCCCAGAGACATGTTAAACTTAAAAACACTGCAATTATACAGTGCATGTTCCAACATTTCAGCACACTAACATCGATACAGAAAACTAATTGTACTTGGTTAATGGTTATGAAGAGTTAATCAAGATCTATTTTTGCTCTTGTCAGAAAAATAATAAATATATTTAAAAACAATAACTCTATTAAAATAAACAATCCTATCTGCAAACAAAGTTTTTGTTTCCCCATTGGATTTGTTAGTATGATTAGTTCAAAAATTCATCTTCGAACAAAACAAAAAAACATTTATTTAAGTTCCTAACCTAGTTAAATTCTTAAATCTAGATGCTGATTTGTGTCGAAGAGTAACACTATTTAAGTTTCTGCTATAGTAAAAAAGTTTTTATTTTTGCATACTTTTGTTTTAAGTTATATATTTTATATTTTACTAATTTATGTCATCAATTTTTATTAATTTAATATTTGAACCTTGAATTCATTTTTTTCTAATTTAAAATACAAATGAAACATAGCAAAAAAATATAAAATAGCAAAAAGGATAAATATTTTTTTTTCTCTTTGAAACTGCAATGCATAAAAATTGTATAAAAATGAAACTAATGAAAATACTACCTCACTGTGATTTGGTTCTTCACAGAATTAATGATTTACTTCTAAGTTACTACAAACAGTTATTAAGAGTGCATAGGAAGCTTTAGATTCTAAATTTTTAAGCACTAGAACTAAGCTCCTTTAGCAAATTTTATTGCATCAAAATAATTTGCATTTTTTGAACAAATCATTTGAGTTGGACTTCTTTATCCATTAATAACCTAAAAGTTCAGTATAATAATAATAACACTTAACATGTCCATGTAACTCTGGGACTGGTAATAGAAGAATAACTAAAAATATAAAAACTACAACATCATTAGAAGTTTCTCTCACAAATTATCTGATTGCTTCGCTCTTAGAACATCAATTATGTATCCAAAAAAGAGCAGTAAAACTATCAACTAGGCCAAATCATTCTGCTGATCTGTTTGTATAGAAAAGTATTTTATGTATTTTTTGTATGCAGATATTCTATTCAATGCATGTATTTTTGTGTTCACTAAATGAGTTTTATTTATTTTGAGAGATTGTGTGTTATGCAACGAAGAATGTGTTTAACAAAACACTAATGCATTCCAAGTGCCTTAAATATTATTGTAAATTGTATTTTGTGTTAGTTACATTCATAAATATATTAGCACTTTACAAAACTGGTGCACTCTACAGATTGTATTTTTTATATTTATATACAACTAAGACATTAAATACAACCTGAACTTGTAAACGATTCGCATTTTTTAGAATAATGTATTGTTACAGTCAAGTAGAAGGTACTTTTTGGATGTTGCTTTAAAGAAGAATATTGGTTTGTTTTTGTGATATAACAGACATTCCTAGCTCAAATTACAATTTAAATCATAATTTTTACTATGGGTGAATTTAAAAATTTGTACGTTAAAATGACAAATAGCTGTCCTTACATCTAACGTATTAAAAAATACGTTAGTATATTGTATAGTTAGTATATTGTATACGTATATTTCTGGATATTGATATTATATACAATAACTGTACATTAGACACACGAGTTTTTTCAGTCCTAGGTACTATTAACATTATATACTACCTGAGACATTGGATTTGGATTATACGATATTAGTGCCTTCTACCTGAGACATTTTACGAGTGATTTAACAAAATATTATATTAGTCATTAGACACTGTGTTTGTGTTTCAGAAATTAAATTTTTAGAATTGCTTAGGATGAGATTTCTAAAACTATTTAAAAGGCAAATACTTTTACTTGTGTTATAGTTTGCATCCTATTTGATATTACATTGTATGAGACTATATTAAAAATCAAAATACTTTTGTGATGTAGTCCTATATGTGAAGTGCCTAATGTGTAATGGAAAATGCTATGATAAAGCTTGAATTTTAGATTATATAGATATATGAATATTTTTAATGACAAATTTAATTTCAAGTAATTAAGCTATGATAACTCAATTTTGTACTGAAATGCATTTTCCAAAACATGTTGTAAAAATATTCGTGCAATACCTTGTAGAATTATATACATATACATAAATTGCATATGCACTGTGTTAAATAAAACTATGATTCACCACATTATTACAAGTAAAGGATAAATTATACTTTTATATGCAGCCTTTTTAAAATGCTCTGACAATTATACTAAGACTGCTTTATGTAACTAAAATGTATACCACATCACTGTGCCTTATATTTGTTACCATATATATTTTTAAATAAAACTCTGATATGCATTTATATATCATATATAAATTTTACTCTTATATATATAGATGATTGAATGTATATACAAATATTTATACATAAGAATACATAATATGTTCTTTTTCATTACTGTAGTTTTAAACAATATACTTAAATATTATATTGTCATTTTGGTTTTATTGCAACCTTAAGAAACTAAAATTCAGATAATTTTTAGTCAATATTGGAAAATTATTTCAAATGTGAATATAAAGAATAAAGTATATAGAAAATCAAAATATCAAGTTTTAAATTGCTTGATAATAATTAAAATTTAATTTTTGGTTAAAGACAAACATGCATTCTTTATTATATGAAGCTTTCGGAGAGTGAAAATTTTTTTGGTAAATTAAAAGCAGTACTTACACATTAAATGATAAACTACTTTCTTTCGCAGAATAAAAGATTTTTTACTTTGAATACTCGTTTTCGAGATTACAAATATTTATTTTCTACCAATTTAAGCTTTGTATGATGTAAACAACATTCTTTAAAAAGTAAACATAAATTTAACAACTTTCATTCTCAGCTAAACGTACTGGGTAAAACAAATCGTCATGATGATCTTTTTTATGTATTAAGTGATCTTTGAATGTATTAAGTGAGTGTGTGAACACTGAAGTTTAATTATTTTATTATTACTACCATTAAATTTGAAGAGCAGTAGCATGTAGTGTCTAACCAAGTTTTCTACTTACAGTTTCAAAAATAGTTTACTAATATTTAACATCTATTTCATTCACTTTTGCAAATTAAAATGCACAATATGTGTACGAGGCAGTTTTTGGCACAGCAGGACTTAACTTTGAAAAAAGTTATTCCTAAGTACTCTTTATAGAGCATTGTCATTATGATTGTTATTAGACACACTTTAAAATATTAACTCCCAATTTGGATTACTTTAAAAAGGAAAAAAATAATGGGCAATGTGCAAATATTTATAATTAAACCACAAAATGAATCTAAAAATTTCAAATCAAAACATTAGTATGAAGTTGTCACAATTCATATTGTTACTGTGGTACAATGCGAAAAATCGATTTTATTATGTGTAGTGCGTTTAAAAAATGTAAATGAAATGAATGTATCCAGCTTACTTTCTTATTATGTGTTCTGTACACTTTTGTCCTGTTGCTAAATGTTTTAATAAAATTTTATGTACATTTCTGTCTGAATGTTGATTATTTTCTGTCCCATGAAAATTATCACAGGAAATTTCTTTTACAAACATCAACAACTTTTTGTAACCTTGAAGGAAAAAAAAAGAAAGAAAGAGAGAGCAAGTGCATGATTTTTCATGGAGCAATTAAAATCATTTGGTGTAAAATTGGTAAAAAATGTGAACTTGAAAAATCCTGAAGAAATTAATTTTAAAAATAAAAAATGAGGACAGGCGTTTTTGCATCTTTTTCAAAACTATCTAAAAAAGGAGAATATTTCAGTAGAATAAAATCCAATTAAAATTACAATAGAAAGAACAAAATGTTTCATTTTATGAAACCCATTAATGTATTTGAGCAATGTACTAACAATTTTTCTGTATAAAATATGACTAATAAGATAACATATAATTGTGCATAAATTTTTGTAAATTGTGAGGATAAAAGTTTGGATATTAAAAAAAATTGGAAAAATCAATAATTAACAAACTATTTTATTTGTGTGTTGGCTGTGTAAAGAGTGCTAAGACTAAAATGTGCTGAAATGAGATATCTCAAGAGCGTTTGAAACATAAGAGCTATTGCAGGATACATAAATCTCTTATAAGGCATTATCACACTCAGTGGCGGCAATTCGGGAGGAGGGGGGCGTACAACCCCCCTTCCACTTTTTAGAGTTAATTAATTTTATTTTACTATTCAGGAACCAAAACTAAAATTACAAAAAAAAAAAAAAAAAAGCAGAAATGTCAAAATTTTCAAAACTAAGTTATTTGTTTTTCTTTGCATATCTCTTGACGAAAATATCTTTAATATCTTCATATTGAATAAGGGCTTATGGAGCAGTTTACAAAATCACTGCCAAGAGATGGGCAATGCTTCAATATGCTCCAAGTTTCCAAAACTGTCTGCAGCCAAACTGAAAGAGCAGGTTTTTAATGGTCTCAACATAGGAAAACTTTTATCCGTTCAACTCTTTTCATAAGCAGTAGAAAAAAAAAGAAAAAGAAGCATGGGAATCCTTCAACAACTTTCTGCACAAGTTTTTGGGTAAGGCTCAAGTACTTCTCTACAAAACCCTTGTACAATGCATGTTGGCTGCAAACAAAGCTCAAATTTGCAAGATGAGTTTAAAGGACCATTCCTTACATTCCCATTTCACCTAGTTTCCCGAAACATTGAGAGCCCATAGTGAACAATTTCACCAGGATGTCCGAAATATCAAAAAATGCTACTAAGGAAGATGGAATGTAAATATGCTAGCAGACTACTGTTGGATGATCAAGAGGGAAAGGGAAAGCATGTTTGGATGAGCATCAAAGAGATGAAAAGGATTCACAGACAAGAGTGAACACAGAATGGAAAATTATCATGGACGAATATTTTGTTTATTTTGAGAAATAATGTTTAGTTTGATGTAATAAATTTTCATCGCTATTGGGATATTTTTGATATTTTACACCACTATTATTTACTCAAAAAGTGTACGTAATGGGAGGAAATGGAGTTTTTTTTCTTTGTTTTCTTTTTAGATTTAGCATCCTCCAAAACATAAAGTTTACTAAACATATTCCATGCAGCTAAAAAAAAAGAAAAAAAAAGCTTGCAGACCTGTGATTTCAAGGCAGAGGTGTAAACAAGTCATATTTTTTTTAGAAGGAAAAAAAAATACAAATGAATAGAAGTGGTTGCAGGGAAAATTCAAATCAAAGACTTTGAAAAAACAAATTTTAGGGACTTGAAACTAAAAAAGGAAATTTTAGGAGAAAAGTTTACTAGTGTTGGAAGCCTTGCACAAACTATGTATTGAAAGCCTGTTATCTCATCAAAGGGAGAAAACAGGCCTTCAATGTGTATTTCGTGTGATTTTATGATTTTTTTTCTCAATGTTCTTTTCATTTTTAATTGTTAGTGTTGAGAGTTTTATATTATTCTTTTTAAAATTCACCCATTAGAATATTTGGTTTTGTTTTATTTTCCATCTAAACTATTTCAAATATGATAAGAAGTGCTGCTCTAAGAGCCAAAGATGAAACACTGATACATGATAAGATACATCATCAGGACCGCTGGGGGGGGGCAGCAGGGGCAAAATCCCTGGGGTCCGGCTCGAGAGGGGGCCCGGGGCACCTCCTCGAAAAAAATTTTTTTTTTTCAGAGTATAATGCTGCTAACTGAACTTCTTTTTAGTGTTGGAAAAGCAAAAACATCTCTCATTCAACATGTTAGCCCATTATTCAACATATGCATGTTCACAGCATCAAATGCATATGGACCAGTTCCTTAGGGGGTTATCTGGCAGAGACGTTTCTATTGGGAATTAAAACAAACAGTAGCCAGACCATGAGGAACAGCAAGTGCTCCTTTCGTCGCGCGCTTTCCTACTTTTACAAGGAATTCACTCCCGTCAGCTCTAAAATTTGTTACTGGTGGAAAATTCGCGTTATAGCCATTTCGCGTAAGTTGAATCACGTTGTAGCGGGAGTCGAATCTACGTTGGAAAAAAAATTGAATGATTTCAAGAATTTTGAAAGTGTTGAGGTCAAGATATTGATTTAGAGTGGTTAGCTTTTTTTAAATTCAACCAGCTTTTTTTTAACCTTTTTTATGAAGAAAAACTACCAAATACAATTCAGTTTCTCCACTGGACACTAAATCATGGTATGACACCTAAGATTGCTATGAAGCAGATGTTGCGGTATAGAAGGCGCACTTGAAATTACTGAAATGTAATTAAGAGGTGAGGGCAGTCAACAGGATTTTTTTTTTTTTTGGTTGGAGGGGTCCCGCAAGTCACTATTTTGCCCCGAGACTCGGGTGGAGCTCTCGGCGGCCCTGTACATCATTACTAGATTTGAAGCAAGAAAATTAGAAGTAAATGTAAATCGCTTTGTTTTCCAGAACTACTACTCAACAAAATAAAATTCTTTTAAATTTTCAGCCTGCGTGTGTGTGTCATGTTACATAAAATACAAGAAATTTTTATAAAAAAGAATCAAGGAAGCAAAAGAATCCATAAAAATAGATTTATTTACAAAATTATATTATACAATGTGGATGAAGATGAAAAGTTTTGAGGAGGAAAAGATGTTTGAATAATGAAGACTCTCCTCTCTAAATCAAATTCTAAAAAATTATACACAATTCATATTTTTATGAATTTTTTTAATTACAGGTGTTTGATGTTTATTATTCTCCTTTCAATAGCCTAAAAATGTTGCAAATATTTTGAGCCACTTATAAATATTACTACATTGATGTGTAATAGAACAACAAATCACTTAAAATATTTAAAGGAAGAAAATCTGTTTTCCTAAATTGAAAGCAGCCCCTGAGTAATAAAAAGAAATTTTTGGAAGCACTTTCATATGGGGAAATATTTCTAATTATGTTTACAAAAATTGACATTTTTTTATAAGTACTGTTTTGCCATTGCTCTTAAAAACCATCCTTTTCGTAGACTAGCGGCTTCTCTTTGGATTTCTTCATTATTGTTAGAATTCAATTCCAGCTGACCAATCAGCTGAATCACATACTGACGGCAGTCCATTTCTCCCCTTTTTGTATGGTGATGGACAAGGAATTCCAAAAGTGTCACATCCCATATGCATGGGTAATAAGTATCACAACTATCATTACACACTCTTTCACCAAGCGCTTTGAAGGCCATTGTGTAATTTGGCTCTTCAAGGAACTGATGAAGAACAGCAGCCTGTAAAAGAACGGAGATATACAAATAAAATAATCCTCTTTATTAAAAGACGGGGAAAAAAAGCATATTATGAAATGTTTACTTAATTTAGATTTTGCATTTTTTTATTAAGAAAAAGGACACAAAAGATTTTTGTGGAAGGATCATGAAAAAAAGAGCAAATATGCTACGAAATGTTTATTTAATTTTAATCTTGAAGAAAAAACACAAAAGAAAAAAGTTTCTATGGAAAGAACAGGACAAAAAAGATGACGAACTGTTTTAGAATGAAAGGTGTTGATAAAATCTAAACCATTTTTGAGTTCATGCAAACATGCTTTACATACACTCTCACTTTTTGAAAAAGAAATTTCAAAAATACCTAGGATGACCCATTATGCATAAAATTTTCCACTTAAAAAAAATCATTTTTGGGAAAGTCATTTACAATATTTTTGAAAGGTTACTATGAGATACAGTTATATGCTAGTTGAATCCAAGCAGAACACTTACTATCTAATACTTTTGGAATCTAAGAAAATGATGTAGCACAATGTACAATGTGTGTAGAGGTATCAAATAACAGTGGATAACAGCTTAAGAGAACGAAATAATTTTTCATGTTAAAAGAATTTTGTGTTAAAAGATTTGTATTAATTTGCACAGTATATTCTCCAGACCGCTATATCACTTTGCGTTAACCAATTTTTCTTATTAAGCGTTTTCGTGTTAAACGTGTTTCACTGTATAAAACTATGTGTAAATATACTTCTTTCATTTTTCAAAACATAAACTTATTTGCATCATTTTTTGCAGTCAATTTAGCTCCTTTGAGCTTCAGAGCATAGGGAAAATCTTCGGTTTTCCATCAGTACTAAAACTGAAAATATCAGACAATTTCTTCACATAATAGGATTAATTTAGGATGTAACACTATTTGTATCTAATATCAGTATTTTTTGTCTGGATGAATGCCCTCTATACTTTTTTGTACCCGACAAAATGTGAAATGTGTGAAAAATCTCAAGATGATCAGCTGAGAAAAATTAAAGAAGAAAAAAAAACTCTTGCATTCACGATATTAGTAAAAATATCAAAAGGTAAAGTATGTAAAATATTCATATAGAAATAGTTATGCCAAACAGGACGATAGCTTTTTTTAAAAATATCCAAAATGACTGTTGCTATAAGCAAAAGCAAAATCTAACTTATTCATGGATCTGGGGGGCACAGGACTTAAGAACAGATAAAAGTCAAAAGGTCAATACAGTTAACCAGTGTTTGAATGAGAAATTCTGAAGCACGAAGATAAAATATAGCAAGATTACATACAGTCGTCCCTTGCTACTTCGCGCTTCGACTTTCGCGGCTTCACTACATCGCGGTTTTTTCTAGTTTTTTTTTCAAATATAGTAACTAGCCTTTTTTTATGCGCTTTAACTTTTTCTACAAAAGAATAACAAAGTATATGTCTTTTAAGTATGGTAAGCTTTTAAGTAAGGTCTGAGGGGCTAGTTGTACGTGGAGGAATAAAATCGCCGAAGAAAGTGTAGGGAATCGCTATCTCATTTTAACCGTTAAGCACTAACTGGAAAGTATAAATCACTGTATTCTAGGGGATAAATGCATCTGTAAATGATGTTCAACAATGTACTAGCTTTTTAAGTTGTAAACGTAAATGTAGTGGAAGAACGGGGGGCTCCTACGGTCACTAACAGGCAATTGATTCATCATCGAACAAGTTGAGGCTTTTCCATGGACTAGTAGTAATGTGTATAGTTTATTTCTCAATAATTAACAATGTAATATCTATTACGTCTAACATATCTAATTTTCTCATATTTTGTGCAATGTATTAAGTAATACAAATGTAATGGTGGCTAAGGGTACTGTTTTATGTCTAGGGAGCGCTAACTATGATTAAAAACCTATTTAAACTGCCGTAAGTTTTATGCACTCTAATTAGAAAAATTATACAGAATCCTACTTCGCGGAAATTCAGTTATCGCGGTAAAGTCTGGAACAAATTAACCGCGATAAACGAGGGCTGACTGTATCTGCATCGATTCACGTTTTTTTTTCTATGTTTCACATTTTCTGATTTTCAATAATTTAATGGTGTCAGGCATGATTTTGGCAGCCTTGTTTTGTGTTCTTCTTCCCACTATGTTGTTGTTTTACCGTCTTTTCGCTCATTGGCTGTAGTTGTGGTCACCTTTCGGTGATGTCACTTTTTTACTTTCCCATCGGCTGCGCTAACGACGCTGCGTATTGATAGGTTTGTTTCACGCGCCCGCAAGGGTTTTTGCCATGGCTAGTTGGAAATTTTGGTGGAAGTATATGGCTGGTCCTAAAACCGGAGAGATGTGTTGCTGAAGAGCTGCGGTGGTCTTACTTGTGAGTGAAGTTGATGAAATGATGGAGTGGATAATGAATGCCACTCCATCTGCTTTCCGCGATCTAAAAAAAATAATGTAATAACGTAGAAGCCGTGAAGCCCTGTCAGTCTTCAAAAATGTATATTTAGTTTATAAATTTAATATCATCATGTTACTCAAGATATAACTAAAATTAAATGGCAGCGTCCACCTGATGTTTATTCTACCAAATGCAAGTTTCCCTTGTTTTTATTTTCCGCACCAGATAATCTCCATCCCCTGCGCTCGTTTTCATTAGCTTGAGAATAATCTGCATCTAGATGGGCGATTCTAAAAGAGGGGATGCCTGAGAGGCAGTCCGTTTCTGCACCATCTTTGCCATTTTTTGCTGACCAAACAATGCCGTCACATCCATCTCCATTATCACATTGCCAGTTTCAGGAGTGTTGATGCCTGCCTCGTCACCATTGCCACTGTGAAAAATCTTTAGTCACCTTTTTTATCATTTTTTTCAAGTGTTCATCATTCTACCTCATAATGTTCAAGTTGGATTATCTTCAATAGACCGGACTTTCGAATTTAACCTTTTCTTTTCTGTCTTTTTAAAAACTTGTAATCCAATTTTTTGAATCTTATAGGTGCGTAACCATGAAAATCAGTGATACATCCCGTGAGAGCTTTCACGATCCCTGTGTAAAAAATGATGGTCAGGAATAAAGATCATCGTGTGACCCTGTCAATAAGTGTGAAGTGTGTGCGTGTGTGTTTTTTTTTGAGTTAACAGCACTGGGGTAAGTTCATTTTTTATTAATGTTTTTCCTCGCTGGCACCAAACATTGTGACGTCCTGGAGTTTTTGCAGTAACACTTTAATGTGATAGAACAAATTACTGTTTTCAATTTGTCTTTTGATTCTGTCCCTTTGTGAAGTTGGTGGTTCCAATTTTCCCCCACAACATTTTTTAGTACTTTTCTACCACAATAGGCCATGAAAGGAAAGAAAAGAATTTCTTACCTGAGTATGATTACACAGCTTTGTACAACAATGAATCATGTGTTTGAACTGCAAGTCATCAAAAATTGCTTTCGGCAATGGCAAACTGAAAAAGTCACTGCTAACCATAGCAGCTGATATGTAATACTTTAAAGCACATGCATAATGACCATGCACTGAAACTATTGGAGCTTTTTTGCTATTTTGAAGACTGATAAGAGCTAAAATAAGGATAGAAGAGAGAAAAAAAAAAAGACTCAATTTTCAGAAATATTTCTAAACAAACAACACTACAAAAATGTCAAAACATCCATTATAAAGCAACATTAAATTACAAAACCTGTGCAAAACTTTCAGTCTGCAAAAATATATAAGGCATTTATAAGTCTTTACTAAAACTGAAAACTAATTTAAAAAAAAAAAAAAACTGATTTAAACATAATTCTTTTGCAGTTTTGATCCTTATCTTACAGTGTTTTCCCTTACAACGTTTATACACTTCTACGTGTGCACTTACCTTGGGGGGGGGGGGGGGGGATGGCATGACAGTCCAAACAGGAAATAAACAGTCATATTAGAATTAGCAATATGTGTTAAAATCAAAGGTTTTCACTCGTTGACATTCAAAATCCCCCCATGGCGGACATGCAAGTTTTACTTTCATCAATGTCATTTTCTGTTTTCGATGTTGTTAGCGCCACCTACATGACTTTAGCTAATATTGTACCAATGGGGGAAAAACTTGATGAAGGATCACACTAAAAAAAATTATGCCTAAACAAAATGAAAAAAAGGCTAATTCCAACATTTCCTTAAAGTTAGCATTGAATTCAAAACGCGTTTCATTAAATATCTCAAAAACTCTATTCTGCAGATACTGCCATTCACTTGCATACGGCAGAATAATCTCTATATGCTCATAAATCATTTAACACATATATAATAGTAAAACTAGAAAGCAGCAAAAACAAAACAAAAAAATAAAAAATAATAATTAAATGAATAAAATAAAATTTAAAAAAGGCTAAACTATATTGATGATTCTCATTGTTTGTTTTGCTCACACTAAGTTTGTACCCAATTTCAGAAATAAAAATAAAAGAGTTTTGAAGGTAAAAAATCGAGATTTTGAAGGACTACTTATACTACATAGAAATTGCAGTTTAATAATCAATGTTTTTAACATGAGGATTTAATATAATGCATTTACTTTTAAAAAGATTTGAAATAATAGATGAAGTGACATTTCACAGCTGGGAGTGGTGTGTGAACATGAAAAAAGTAAATTATATAAATCTAGTTTTCAGATTCAGCGAACACTAAAGATCAAGATTGACCAAGTAGGAGATGTATGTACGATTAAGACTTGCATGGTTGTGTTGCATAAACCATTGTGTTGCACTATAAATTGAAAATTAACTGTTAGTAAAACAGGCTTTCATCTGATTAAATAATTCTTTGGAGTTGCTGAAATGATGTTATGTGAACTACATAAACAGATCAAAGAATTTCAGACACTAATATATTATGTTTTAAAATTGATAAAGTAATGCTAGTTTGTCTTTTCTCAAAATTTTTTTTGAAATGCTCGTGTCTTGATAATGACTGTCATAGAGGAAGATTATCTAGTCTTAAACTTAAGAGGAGTTAGCACCAAAATGCAGAAGTTTGAGGGGCCCTTCAAAAAATTTCCTAAATGAAGGTGTATTGGAGGAGTTCTGAAGAAGCGTACCAATCCTGTTGTATGAAGAAAAAAATCATTTTTACTTACCATACATAACATCACCTTTAGTTCGCAACCATGCAGTATGAGTTGGATGGATTGATAAAGCATGATGTAGAGTGCTCTGAAATACTTCCCCAACAGCTGTCATATTAAAACCATCTGAGCTATAAAAACATGAATAATAATTAGAAAAAGGATAAATAGTAAAAAAGAAACAAAATATAATGCATTCATTCTGTGCGAGATAACAATCTGAAATAATTCACAAACCGAAGAATATTGCATAAAGGAACCATAAATTATAAAAAATTGCTTAAATGCATAGCAATATGAAATGCTTTAATTTAGAGCTAAATACTTTGAAATTGCAAACTTCACATCAATAAAATAAGAATTAAGTACTGATATTAACATTTCTTAGCCTATAATTTTTTCTTTTCTATTTTCCTATGTTATCTGTAAAAAATTTAGAAATTTTAAAATTTTGTGTGCTACAGCCTGCAAGATTCATCTAAAATAAGGTGTGGCTCTCATTTAAAACATGGTTGAGTACCACTGTTCTATGACATTCAAAAGAATGTTTTTTTTCTGCATGAGATAAAGTTAGTTCCGATTTTCTCAATCAGTTATAACAGGAAATATAAGGGCTTCTAATTTAGCGAAAATCTAAGGTTAAACTCAATTCAAGCAAGGAGGTAAAGAGTTACTGGAGACTAAAAATGTTACTGGAGACAACTACAGAAACTCTGTAGAAATACCCAATCATTAAACGACAATCCTATGATTTGACGGCTTTTGCTTAGACAACCCTACGCCATCCAATTTGTAACATTTTTATACATAACATGTAAGGAAACTCAATGAGGGAAGGAGAACCTAAGTCCAATCTTAGAATACTAGCAAACGATTTAGATCTCTGCAAACCAAATTAGACTGCAAAGCAATCTCGGGGTTTGATGAATGTTAGCGAGCAGGTGACAGAGCACTCTAGTATTAATAAAAAAGCTGATCACTGTAAAAGTAGGATCATATTATGAAATTAAGACACTTCATGTTAAATTAAAGAAAAAAACTACTTGGTGAGAAAAAATGACCAATTTATGGTGTTTAAAAATTAATCTTACTTGGTAATTATAGTTGGCCAAATACCTTGATACTCCAAAAATATTTCGCCAATCGAGTCATCCTTGATTTAAAAAAGTAAAATGTGTTATTAAAACAGAAAACCACCAAGAATATTACATTTATGGTAACTAAAAAAGAAGTTCAAGAAATAAAACTTACTTTTAGTATGTTGTAAAATTTAGCTAAACATGAAATGATTATTCCCAAAACAAGAGTGTCCTAAAACAGAAAATGGAAACAGAAATTTTATAAAAATGGGACTGAATTGACAAATTGAGCATTAAGTGTGTTTTCAGCTACCTTAAAAATAGTACACCATTTGAAAGTATTACTGTTGAACTTTGTCAATGCCAAATTCAAAACCATGATATTTATTTCATGTTAAAAAGGTTTCATCTTATCTGATAAATAATTAGGTGATTGTTAACTCACAGGACCAAAAGAGTACTTGATGTCAAGAGATATTTCATGTTAACAAGGATTGACTGTACAAGATTTTTTTCCTTCAAATTTTATGCTAGAAAACTTGTGTTCAAGTGCTACACTATGTTAAATGAATTTGAGCAATAATTCCAAAATATCACTGCATCACTTTGAATAATATGTTGCGACTGAGTGAAAATAAATCATTGAGATATTTATAAATGAGTGGTTACTTTTAAAGGAAATAACATCATTTTAAGAGAGTTGAAATTCCATTAAGATGAAAAGAAAACTGTAAAAAAGTATTTAATCCTAGCATAATTATGATGTCTGTGTGCCAGTCAATATAGTGAAATTATGCTGACACATTTATAAAATGATCCATGAGTAAAAAGGGCCTGATCCAGCGGGACATTCAACGAGTTGATTTATGCGATTACATAAGTAAACATATCCTCATACATATATATATATAATAGCAAATTCACTGATTGAGTAATGCTCCTGACGTCACCAACAATAAAACGCAAGTCATGGTATGATAATTTGATAATATTTTTTGGTAATGTTTGACATGCCAGGAAATGCTTTATTTTGAAAAGGCTGAACTGGATCTGGTAACTTGATTGCTTTACTCGTAAGACTAATTTTAGGAGAATGGAGAGACAAAAAAGGGGTCAGCCATTGATGCTATCTACTGGAGTTTAGGGTCAATCTACTGGAGTTAGGGTTAAAATTTCAACCATCAAAATGCCACCAAACAGGTAATTGCTTCGTTTAATTGTAGAAGTAACTTTCACCAGTCATACCTTGACGAGCGATTTTCTAGTAATAACATAAAATGAACACTTACCTTTAATTTTTTGATAAATTGCTGCAATTGTGACCTACAGAAAATAAAGCTAAAGTAACTAATCACAATCAATACAATGTAATTTAAAAAAAAAAAGAGAAGAGATTTTATACAAACCTTGTCATAATTGCTTGAGATGTTTCTCGAGAAGAATCTTTCACCATGCCGGAACCAGAACGTTTATGTTGTACAGATGTAGAAGTTTGAAATATCGGTAGAACTAAACAAATAAAAATATGTCTTCAAGCAAACATTTAAATTTATTCCAGTTTTATTTACACAAGGAATGAACAGAAAATATATTGCTGAATAATGAAGTTAAGTTTAGTCAATATATTACTTGTATCCCAAAGTTCTCGAGGACCATTTTTCCCTCCTTTATTCAGCATTTCCTTGCATGCAGAGGCAACGACTTTTGAAAACTGACAACAAAGAAAAAAAATTATAGTAAACAACATAGAACTACTTCGCAAATAAAAGACCACACAAATAAATAATAAAAAAACAAAAACATTCCAAACATTACAACAACTACTTGAAACAACGGAGAAATTCTTGTTTTAAATTTTCTAACCTGAATGTATGAATCAATTTTAGCTTCCAGTTCAAGCAATTTTTCCCATTCTCTAAAATTTAATAACACAGCAGCACATAACTCCATCAGGTTAGGGTCAGGAGGCACTTCTGTAAAGAAAGGAATAGAAAATTGACAGGCCTGAAATCAGGAATATAAAACGCAGAAAAGTGAAAAACATTTCATTAATTTGTCAAAATTTCTTATACTGATTAGTATAAAAATAAACTAAGAAACTGAACAAACTGCATTATACTTACAGTTAAATTACCAGTTTGAGCCATGATATGAGGTTATAAGACAGCAAAATGTGTGAGTAGCATTGTCGTAACTAATTGGAATTTAAATTCCTAAATTTGCGCAAGTGATATACTCATTTTTAAACTGCTGCTTTCTACACAGGACCAATTTCCCGATTAAAAAAAAGTTTCCTTATTTTTTACTAAGCTTCATCTCTACATCGTATTGCTACTGTGCATAAAAAAAGGTTGCAAAACAATCATATTTCACTCCTCGAATAGCTTAGGAATAAAACAAGTTTTAATCCAATCAAAAATCCATAGAGCTACAGAAATTTTACACACAGTAGTAGTTCAGCAATAAAACAATATGAATCGAAATAAAAATCCAGTATTGATGTCACTTTGATAGCTGAAGAACTAAAAACATGTGAATCCCAGGGAAAGATTTTCCAAGGCATTAATGGATATAAAACAATGCCTAGTCAAGTATCAAATGCCACACTAGGGATTTTTCATACAAAACATTTTTACTATGTTTTGCTTTTCTTCTTTTAATTGCTGTTACAATACAAAGCTCTTTTAGAAAAGATGAGAAGAGTGATTTGTTCCATGTTTTGTAAAATTATCCTATAAATCAGAGGATCTTAAAATCTTGGCCACCACGGACCCCCACTTGAAAATGAACCAATTTTGTGAACCAATTCTCCCTTCCCTGGCGGGAGGGGGGGGGGGGGGGTGGCACTGTATGTATGCAGACCATGGTTATTAGGGATGACTTAAGAGGAATTGTCACACTCTTACTATAAATGTCATGCCAGTAAAAACTGTTACACAAATGACATAACATTCAAAGGATTGTTAGAGCACAGTGGTGTTCCCAGAGTAGACACCCCTGTAAAATACACCAAACTCATATATCTTGTTAAATGTACAGTAAGTATAAAAACATAATAATAAATAGCATTTGCTTTCAAATACAAGCTGAGAATTACAAGTCTGTACCAAATCAATATATTCATACATAAGAAGTAAATACAGTTATAATTCAATAGTAAGAAATATAGATGGAAAAAGTATAGTGCCTAGAAATAGTGTGCCGACTGGCGCTTTTTTTCCCCGTAATTCTTGAAGACAAATTTTATGAAAACCGCTAGAGGGCAATGCGGTCCAGGTGCATGTTCAATTTCGCGGTGTTTACATTAGTAGAAGCGGGATTTTGATACAATCTAGTTCCGGGTTTCTCTTTTTTACCTTTATTTCGTGAATATTTCATGAAACAGCGTTTAAGGTTTTTAATGGAGGCATTAGTGAACCATTAGAAGATGTAAAGCTTCATCTCATTTCGTACCAGAATGCAAAAGTGGGTACAAAACATGCAAGAAAAAAGTTTTGCTTTTTAAAGCTCCAGCAGATGAAGAAAAACTAAAGAAGTGGAACTCGTTAATTCCCTGGTTAGATAAAGTTTTTGATAAATATAACTCAATTTGTGCTCTGCATTTCGAAAAACATTCTATTGAAACGCATTTTAAGCATATTATAAATGGTGAGGAAGTTTTGATTCCTGGGGGAAACCTTTCTTGAAAGATGAGGCAATTCCAACAATTTTCCCAAATCTGCCAACATACTTTCCTTAAAAATTACCAAAGAAAAGGTCCATCAGGAATTATGCAGTTAAGAAAAATATTCCCTGTTTTAAAAAAAATAAAACTTGATCTTTCTGCAGATGAAACTGAAATAACCACATATAAATCTATTATAAATGAAATTGTTCATATTAATTTGCCTAATGAATATTGGGTTTGTATGAAATTTTAAAAAATTCCAAATATTGTAGTTTTTGTATATAATGAAAATTGTTGTGCAGTTTATTTTCACGAAGCTACATTGTTTCATTAAACAGATAAATAAAAATTGTCAGTAGAAAAGAAAAAAAAAAACGCTTTTTTAAAGATGAGAAGAAATAACTGAAGGGTAAGACATTAGTTGTCTATCAATTTGTAGACACAAAGACAAGGATGTTTTCAAAACAAAATTTTACACAATTGAATCTGAAAATTTGATAATTATATTTTAAGGCAAATGTATTACCAATTGAGATGACTTAGGATGCAGTTTGTTGTTGTTTTTAATGCCACTTGGGAGACTCAAGCCCCATTCATGTAGCCAGCATGAGTTTAAAGCAGAAAGGAGCGATTCCTGAGTAAATGAGGCCCCTAAATGAGAGAGACCGACTTGGGCACGGTATATGGTAGCACCACCTCTACAGTTTATAGGTCTGGAGAATAGGTTGGAAATCTCCAGCAATGCTACGCCTGGTAACTTTTAGCGACCAACTATTAGCCTTTCAGAACAAACGGAATCAACAAACTCATAAGTAATATTAAAAAAAAAAAAAAAAAATTCTTGAATTTGATCTTTTAAAATCCTGTACGAAATTGATAATTATTATCGTTATTGAGATAAAAGTTATTTAAGTCTCTTGAAATTTTAAGCAGAGTGGCAAATTTAAACACTTGGCGAGGGATTGAAAGTACCAATTTCTTACAGACGATTTCCTCGTCTGCATGTGGCAGGACATTCATATCTACAGAGAGGAAGAAGCCCTGATAATTTTAATTAGCTTCAAGAATTTAGAAGCAGTTTCATTTTGAAATTAGCGGCACCCACACGGCTTTGCCGTAGTAGAAAATTAAAATGTCATTTGATTAGCCTGTATATTATTTAGAAATAATGGATGATGAAATTCTCACCAATTGGCTATGTTCATTTGCTCTTTCTATGTTACGGTTTCATGTCATGATAATTTCATAATTTACTTGTCCATCTCATGATAATTTTGCTCTGGAAATGTTCTTAAAATTGAAATAGAAAAAGAATAAAATTGAATTTTCGAAAAATCGATTCGAGGTGCACACCCCCATGCTACAAACTAACTTTGTACCAAATTTCATGAAAATCGGCCGAATGATCTAGGTGCTTTGCGCATCACAGAGATCCGGACAGAAATCCAGACAGAGAGACTTTCAGCTTTATTATTAGTAGAGAAATAAGAGACGCGCAGTTATTGAATACTAATAGTCTACTATTTTCATTGAAGATAAACCAGCATTAGGTCATTTTATATGCTTCAAAAAATAAATGAACACCCATGTAACAAATATTACTTATTACAGAATTTGTCTTTTGCTCAGAAATAAGTTCAATCCGAAAAACGGGGCTTTTAAACTGTGAAATCAGTGTGCAATCGCTGATTTAAAACGAGTCTGATTGAGGAGCATAATGTACTCCTCGAGCACAGCGTCATCTGGATTTTACTCAGATCTGACCTCACTTTTTCTCCGTCGATCGGCACACTACTCTTTCTAGGCACTATAGAAAAAGTAAACATTCAAATTGGCATCAATATTCTAAGAAAGAAATCGGTTGATGTTAAGAATTTCTCTTGTTTATTAAAGATGATTACGTAACTGATACGATAATATTTGAATAAGCATTATTAACATTACAGTAAAAAAATATATATATCAACTGAAGAATAAGGTAGTTGAAACAAAACTGTGTTGGCCCTAGATTCTTGGGCCCCATAAATTTTTTTGCATGAATGCATATTTCCAATTCAAACCAGCAATTTAGTAAACATAATTTCCTGTAATATTCTTATAGGATATTTATTTTTAATATACAGTAAACTCCTGATTATCAGCAGTTAGATTATCCGCGTTTTTTTTACAATATTCATTTTTTTTTTAAACTGTTAATTTTGTTATTGTTTGCTTTTAGATTTTTTATAGATGCTTCATATTCAATGTTAGTAGAAGTGATGTAGAAATGTCTGTAGTTATAAAAATTTAAATGCATGTGAGAGTGTTATTAATATTTTTTCGCTATTGTATACACTAAGTTTTTTTTTTTTTTCCAACCTATTATTCGGATTATACCTCGTTGCTGTGACACCTCCTTCTGCGGACAATCAGCAGTTTACTGTACTCATTGAAGTATGTTGATTATATAAATACCTATATGTTCATTTATAACAGAAGTCTAGAAAAAAATTACTTAAAAACAATCTTAAGCATAATTAAAACTTCAAAAGAATGAAATGAAACTATTTATTGAATTTATAAAAGATTACTGGGAGCACAGCAGCAATAAAATTAAGTTTATATATATGCCTATAAAAACTTTGATAGTAAGGAATGTCTGAGGAATTAGCCTGTCAACATACTTCCTCTTTCTTTTTTATAAGACACTAATAGAGTCAAAATCCTTTGAACTATATCAGTTCGATAAGTGGAAGACTGACATATGTGAACAGGTGTATCAAGGACTTCAAGTAAATCAAGGCGCAGTAGTTCCCAGTTCAAAAAACGACTCAAACGGGGAGAGGCATTTCTAATTTCACTGTGGATCATCTGGTATAAATGTCTTGCTTCACCATATTTCTGAAAACAAATGAAGAATCATATCATGTGATTGTATCAGTCACTAAAAGTTAGGAGCAAATAACAAATTATACAGCACATACAATATTAACAAATTTTATAGTACTTATAGGTCGTCCACAAATGATGTCATGCTTTGAGGAGGAAGGGGAGGGGGCAATGAAATCGTGACAAGGGGGAGGAAGAGGTGGCGAGAAGTGTGACATCACACATTTTGGTTGAAAAAAGAAATTGAAACAAAATGTTCATGTGATATAGTATGACACATGACAAGGGGAGGATGTAAGGTGAAGTATTATACATTGTGACAAATGGAGGGAGGGGTAATATGTTTAAAAAAGTGTGATATCATTTATGGACAGCCTCTTAAAAAGATTGATTAGCTGAAGTGACATTATTAAATATGTAAATGGCAACTTCATAAAGAAAACCAATAGTTTTTAATAAGTGAAAGTAACTAAAAATCTACTCAAATGAGCATAGATAATACATAGATATTTGCACTCAATTTTCATTGAATAGATAAGTGCAGAAAATGTTGGATTCAGAACAGTTGAGGTTAGTTTGAGTTCACTTAATACTAGATCTGCGCAGGGTTTAAGCTGAGCTCAAAAGAATTTCAACAAAAAAGGTAAAATTGGAAAATATGCTTTAGCAAAATGCTACGTATACAAGATGTTGAAATATCTTTTTTTTTTGATGACTCAATGTGTTTCTTTTTCAATTAATAACTAAATTCAAAATTCAGCCATGACATATTTAAGGAAATAAATACACAGCAGCAATTTACCTTTTTCAGTTAGACATAAAAATTTAAAATTGTACTTATTATTGAGTGAACAGAAGTTTGATTTTCAAATGATACAAGTCTCCCCTTCCTAATAATGCATTTATTGGGGAGATATAATGCTCATTAAACTAAGTGTTGTTGTATTTTAGTAATTAAAACTTCATAGGTAAGATTTGTAATAAGATTTAGTTGAAGTCACTATGTTTATTTCCGCTCTCTTGCGTGTTTTTTTACATTATTATTTGGTTTCCGAGAAAAAGGCAAAAAATGCCTTGCTTGATTTTTGTACTTGAGATAGTATTTTTGCATTTTGCGAAAAATGCAACCACAGTGGAAACCATGGATCTGGCAGACTTTCGATATGTTTGGAACTGAGGAGTGGGTCATTTTGAACCCAGATTGTAAACCAATAAAATATGCATAGGAGCTTAATTTAGTTAACTGAAACATTTTTTAAAAAAGTAATAAAAAAACCTAAGTATCGATATTTAAAAATTTGTATAAAACAAAAGAAGTCAACTTAATAGTTAAAAAACTGTATTGTGTAAAATGTCACTCTGTAGCATAGGCGGATTTAGGACTGAGTTCCTGGGGGGGCAGGATTTTTTTTTTTTTTTTGGAGCAACATTTTTAATTGCCCTCCCCCCTCCCATGTTTTTGTCTGTTTTCTGTGATGCGTAAGACCATTCTTGACTTTTTTATGTGTTGTTTTCATTACTGTGTGTAATCATGCTGTCCTTTTTAAATTGACCTTGAAAGAGAGGGGGCTGGTATTAAGAGAGTGACACAGTGCTCCTTTTTAAGTGGGATATAGAATATCTCCAGTTTTAGGGGGGCCCGGGAGTTACTCCCCCGGAGGAAATTATCTAAAATGGATATGAAATTCTGCATTTTGAAGTCTTATAAGGGTTAATTGGAAATAATAGGCAAATAATTTTTTTTTAAGTTTTACGCTTTAAAAGAGCTTTGTGATGCAAGTTAATACTTTAAAAGAAATGGTGCACAGATTTAGAGGATAGGTATCAAGAGAGTAACATTCTACCCATTTGAAGAATTCATAATTTATACACTTGATAAGAAATAAAATTGAAGCACACTTTGCTTAGGAGTTTCAAAGACTTGTCTAATTATTTTCAAGGTTTGGTTGGTTAGATTGGGTTTTTGGCTCAAGAGCCCTCGTAGGCTATACTGCGCCAATTCTTTTCAGGGATTTTAGAACCTATCAATAATTTGCACTTTCCAGTCTCTGAAATTGAGTAGTAGATTATACAGCTGTACAGTATTGTTCAAAATTTGTAAGAAACGGCTATTTTAAGTTTAAAAGAAAAAATAAACTTTAATTTCCTATTCAAAAAAGAAAAAATCATGATTTTTTTTGTTATAAGATTTTGGAAGATAAGTTTTTACTATATAAACTCCTGCCAAAACTGGCGGACATTGTCCCCTTTGCCCCCCCCCCCCATAAATCCACCCATGCTCTTCTGAACTATTCAAAAACGAAAAAATAATGACTTTTTTTTAATTTTTGGAAGATGTGTTGTTACTATATAAAGTCCTCCCAAAACTAGGGGGGGCATTGCCCCCCCTCTGACCCCCATAAATCCGCCCATGCTCTGTAGTATAGTAATATCTCTTAACAAATTATGGCATGAATTTTCAAATTTCAATGGAAAAACACAGCATCCGATTTAATATGTTTAGACATATTTAAAAAAAATAAATAAATGTAACCAATTAGTTTTATATTATGTAACTCAATTCATTGAGTTTGTTGCATATAAAACAGCATACTCAGTTTTGTACATTTTGCAAATGAGTGTTTTATATTTTTAACATATCTCCAGTTTTATTTTCACATATAAAAACAAGTAGGCTGTTCAATAAGTAATAAAACTAATTTTACTGCCGCAAAACCACTCATCGGAATGTTAATTTCTGTGGCATGAAAAATGTCTGTTGTCTGTATTAAAAAAGCTACCAATAGTAGGCGCTTACAGACTCATGTTCCTGAGAATTAAATGATTGAATTGAAGCCTGTAGGCGGGCGTCTACAAGACCCAGCCAGTTGTCAAAATGGAAGCATTTTTGGAACAAAGTTATGCAATTAAAGTTTGTTTTTGTTTGCAAAAATCAGCATGGGAGATCTTTGATATGATACCTGAAGTTTTCAACAATGAAACAATGTTGAGAGTTAATACTTTTGGCTGACATAAAGCTTTTAAGGAAGACAGGCAAAATAGGAAAGATATTTAACGTGAGGGATAACCTTCAACATCCATCACAGAGACAATGATTAACACTGCTGCTATTATCATGAAGGGGAATGGCAGAATTATTTTACATCAGTGATTTCTGGCTGTTTCCTCAGCGTAAGAAACGAGGCAAACATTTTGAAAGCAATAAAGCATGTCTAAACTCTGCAGAGGCAGTTTTGAAAAAGCTCTCACAAACACAATGTTCACAAGTTTGTAAGAAGTGGACAGAATGTTGGAATAAATGTATTTAGTCTTGCAGAAGTTATTCTTAAATAAACCATGTAAATTATGACGGTTAAAGTGGTTCTGTATTTTTTATAAATTTAGTCTTATTACTTATTGAACAGCCCTCGTATGGTATCAGATGCATTTATATTTAATCTGTAGTAATCCCTCTTTTTTATTTGTTGCATCACTCGCTCTTTTGGTACTTTTCTTTTCAGGAAAGAAAAAAAAAAAGTCTTGAAGTGCTTTAAATAAATATTTAATGAATTACAACCAACTAATAGTTTTGTAGTCAGTTTTACATAAAACCCAGGCATTGATTATCAGCAAGGTCCAAAATATTACATAAAGTCTTAATTCTCAACTTCATATTTGTATTCAGTAAGAATAAATTTAAATAAAAAATGAAATTGTGAACTACCTTTATAGCTCTCAGTTCAGCAGCTTTAGCCAATAGTATATGAATCATTTCCTGATCAACATGAGGTGGAACATTTTTTAAGAAAATGTTAACTGCTACTGGACATTCCCACTGAAAAAAAAAAAAGCAAATGGAAATTGTGAAACACATAATCAATTATCTATTAAAAGACAATTTATGAGAAAAATATAGAACTAAACAGTTTCAGCAAGATAAGACAAAGAAATTGTGAGGACCGGACTACAAATAAACAAGTGGCAACATATATATATATATATATATATATATATATATATATATATATATATATATATATATATATATATATATATATATATATATATATATATATAACTGTTTCAACATACCTTTTTATTGAGTGTCCATAAATGTTGATAGTTGTATTTTGCTCTGAGCTGATTGACAAGATATTTAATATTAACTGCTTCAGTACAGGTCAAAAGACGTCTTTCAAAGGCAGCAATTTGAACACTGAAATCATCTAAAAAAGGTGTCAACAGAGAATCTGATTTATTATGCCACTCTTAAAAACATAAATGTAATACTTGATAAAAGTAGTAACAGGTTACATATTTAAGAATGTGCTTCAGCCGCCCCCCCTTCCCTCTCCCGAATAAAAATGATTATGCTCTTGTCCTAATCAAAATTGGCATTAATGATTTCGAAAGTCATTGTTTCCGTTAGTTAATCTTCCAAATTTCAATTTTAGGTTTACAGTCAACCCTTGTTTATAGCAGTTAATCAGTACCAGACTTGACTGCAATAAGTAAATATCAGCAAAGTAGGATTCTTTATTTATGAGTCCAATATTTTCCTAGTAGGTGAGGAAAAAAAATTATTTACCACTTTTTAGACACATTATTAACATAACTCAAGCCTTCTTAGGCATGAAATAACACTCTTATAACTCAATATATTGCACAAAATATGAGGAAGTACGATAAAGGTTCAGAAGCTTTCATTGTTAATTTTGTACAACAAACTTCATAGTACACAAACACAGTTGTTACATACAACCACTAATCTACAATAATAGTGCAACTTGTAACTTGTTCAGTGTTTCCAAACCGGAGGTCCGGCAGATCAGCACTGGTTCAAGGAAAAATGTGACTAGTACTCATTGATTTTTTTTCTCATCCATGTTAAAAAATGTTCCTTACTCAAAAAAAAAAAAAAAAATCACCATCATAATAAAAATAACATTTTACACGACATCTGTTACCTGAATTTTGTGATAATTTTCATACTTTTCTATGATTTTTCAACAATGTTTATTAATTCTGTATAATTATAACAATAATAATTTATCTTTTTCTTAGCATTTAAATATTTTTCGTAACAGTTCTTTGACACCAAGTTAAGTTCTATTTATTCATTTATTATTATTATTATTGTTGTTTAGTAAAAAGTTATGAAAAACCTCAATCATTTGCAAATGTTTTTACAAGTATTTAATGGTCTTTAAGTCAAAAGTTTTTTCGTCTTTTTTGCAAAAAAAAAAAAAAAGACCAAAAAAGTGGAAAAAATCTTACTAGTTTGTATACAAAATTCACATGTTTTAACAATTTGCAAATGCAAGGGTTTTTTAATATATATATATATTTTTTTTAATTTTACAAAAAAAAAAAAAAAAAAAGGTAAGAAAAAGGAAGAAAGAAAAGGAGAAAATTAAAAAAAAAAAACATCAAGGTCCACAACTTTTTTTAAAAAAGCTCCTGCTGGCCTGCAAGTGAAACAAGTTTGAGAAATGCTGACACAGACAATTGTATCAAAATTAAGGAATTGTACCTGAAATCCTCAAAATTGTACAATACTGCAATTGTGATACATTATATAAACTGTCGCCGCCTCAGAGCAACATTTAACAACAGTAAGGCAGTGCACTCACATCCTTCTGTTGCTCTGAGGTGACAATACATATACAAACTGCATACAAACAAAAAATAATTCAATGATAACACTGTACAACAGAGAGATGACAGAAGAATTGGAAGTGGAAACAGGACACTCCATTTTCTTATAGGTAGGAACAGCAAGGATGAGCAAGCTGTAAAGTGTTTACTGTTTGCACAATTTCGCCGATCACACCTAATACAAAATGAAGTACTCCGTTTCCACTCCAGTTCCTCGCTATCTCTCTGTGGTCAAGCTTTACAAGGAATATTAACAGCTCCTTTATGTTAAGTGAATATGCTGATAAATAAAACAGATTAAGAGATTTAATTATCAAAAAATTAATTTTAGTGGTTAAAAACAAAAACTTGTTTTAAACAGGTATTGAATATTACCAGTGAAGCTCTTGTCAAACTTATAAATTTCTCGTTTTGCAGTAGGGCCGTATGCAAATAATGTCTCAAGCTCTTCAGCTGTAAATAACATTTCTGAATATTTATCATACTTCTTCATTAGCTGTTTTGCAGGTATTGATGTTAAACACAATGTTCTGAAAGGAAAAAAACAATTAAAGCAGATGACAATATGAAATGAAACAAGGTCAAGGAAAAAATAAAGATAACAAAATTACCTAGTAAAATTTTTTAAAAACAATTTCATTTCTTGTGAGGCAACAGGAATGACATCTTTTAAAAGCTGAAAAATAAATGAAAAACAAAATAAATGTAATTCATTAAGAGTTTTTTACTTATATTCATTAAATGTTTGAAAATTTATTTTACCCAAAAAATGCTCCATCTGATTCAAATTTCAGACTACAGTCATGGCAAAGAAAGATCTGTTTTTGTGTACACTTATTTGTTTGTTTTACTGCATAATTCTGAATTTTTTATATTAGGATACATAGGAAATTTAGAAATGTCAGTCAGTTAGCTCAGCAGGATGTTATAATTACTGTAATTTTGTTATTTTAGTAATATTTTTAAAATCAAATGCTGTATGCTAAAAGGTTATTCATTATTCCTTGACCTCAATTTAAATTTATGAATACTTCCTTTTGCTTTCAGAGGATAATCTTTTATTCAATCTATACTTCTTTTCCTGCAAGCTGCATTCATGTCAGTCAGTCACCATGCTTTTAACATTTTTTAAAAAATGATCTAAAATGCATTTTAAAACTTCAGTTATACCATTAAATTAAGCTTGAAGAAATCAATAAACTAGGGAAAAAAAATTAATGGATATTTTCTGTTGCATGTTTGTAATATCAGTCAGTTGCCCAACATGTCAGTTACCAACTTGTCGTAAATAAAGCAAATATTTATTTTAGCAATAAATTGGCCGCTGCTTACATGAATCACATTTGTTCTAAACAGTTTTGATTCCATGAAGCAGCTGATTCAATATAGCGGCTAATTCAATAAAGCTGGATTATGTTCTGTTTTTGACAATTTGATTCATTAAGGCGGTTGATTCAATTAACCGGCGTTCATTGTATGAAATTTAACAAACGTATTTTCATTGCTTAGCTTTTATGTAAACTTATAAGTTTTGCTGCTTACTTTTGAACACTTGCATTAGTATATTTAGAAAACTACAGAAATGTCAGTTAGTTACCAGGATATCAGTCAATTACCAAGCCATTCTAATTAATGTAATTCTTTATTGTAGCAATATTTTAAAACTCAAATGCCATAGGCCGAAAATTTATTCATTGTTCTTTGATATTGATCTGAATTTAATAAAAATTCCTTTCACTTTTAGGAAAATCTCTTACTTAATCAGTATTACTTTTCACACAGGTTGGATTCAGTCAGTCAGTTACCATGCTTTTAACAATTTTTCTAAAATCACCCAATATTTATTTTGGAAATTCAACTGTACCATGATATTCAGCTTAAAAAGACAATAAGAGAGGCGAAAATGTATTTTTAAAAATTAATATTTTATGGTTTATATTTCAAAATACCTATTGTTTTGCTCTGTGAATGTCAGTCAGTTCTCGTGGAATTGCCTATTAATTATTTAAGAAAATAATGACTAATTAAAATTACTGGTTGTACCCACTTAGTATACAAAATAATAATAAAAGCACCTCTTCTACTATAAAACTCATTAGAGGATCATTCCATGCGAAATGAGCAAAATTCGCAAAAAAGTGGTGGCCGCATGGTAACAGATTTTTATGAAATTTGGTATACAGGTTCCTTTCATGCCTATATAAAAATATCTAAAATATTTTTGCTTAAAATTTTTTATTTAAATAGTTACATGCGATTGAAAATTGGTCAAATTGAACAGCATTCTCATCAATGCTAAATGTTGCACTTTTGAAGGCTTGTATCTTGTTAACTATTTAATGAAAACATAAAAGTTATGTGTTTTTGCAATCTATGGAGTAGGGTAATCAATCTGATATCAGTAAAATTTTCAAAGTTATTATAGTTAACTTTTAACCGAGTCTCAAAAACTGAAAATATTTCAATTTTCTCATAATTAAGCATTTTATTTTTTAATCTCAATCTTTAAGGAATGCATTAGCTTTGATGAAATTAATACCCAATAATTTGCTAAGTATCATAAAAGAAATACCTTACTTTTGAAGTTGTATTTTAACTCATTTGTCTTCAAAATCAGTTTTAAACTTAGTGACATTTTGTAAAATGATGATTTTCCCCTTCACGTACACACAAAAATTCAAATGAGGGAAAATTCAGACAACTTTAAAATTTTTCAAGAATATAGAGGCTGTGTTTCTACTATTTGCTTGAAGAAACTCGAAATTGATTTTTGATTTCCAAACATAAAATAAAATTCAGAAAAATAGCATTTTCTTTCTATTTTATGGGTCAATCCATACAGGTTCGACGGATGGTTGCGCTCGACCATTTTTAATTTTTTTCAAATCCATATCCCTAAAAGCTGCATATGAAAGATGTTTAAAACCTCTTTTATTTTTTCTCTCAACTTTGATTTTTTGGAGGTCATCAAAAGTGATTTTCGTATTCAAAAATGGGACTTTTAGACCTTTGCATTTTGGCCAAAATCTATTTGAATTACATTTATGACAGTTAATTTAACGCTTTGATGTTAAAGTGCATAAGTTGATAGTCTTACATGCTGAGTTACGTAGCTGTATGTTAATAATTAAAATAATGGCAACAGGTTAGTTCAAGACCAAATGTAAAAATTTTACTCATTTCAAAGGGGGATAACTCGCGTAGGGGACGGAAACACAAAATTAAATACGGCAAAAACTAATCACTGGAACCATGCTAAAAAGAATACGTAACTGTTGCTGTGTGTTTGTGCGCCCTTTATAGATTACAGCCCCTCAAAAATCGGAAAAATGACAAAAATGACATTTTTAGACCCCTGTAAACCAAAAGGGGATGGAATTAAAAATAAAATTTCTTGGCCAATTGAATATTCCATTCAAGTACTATACATGTTATACATATTGTTTTTTGTATTTGGTTTGTAAAAAAGATACAGGTCTTTGAAATTGAGCAATTTTGAATATTCCATTCAAGTACTATACATGTTATATATATATTGCTTTTTATATTTGATTTGTAAAAAAGATACAGGTCTTTGAAATTGAGCAATTTTGCTAGTCAATTCACACACTAAAACAGAAATTAAAAGTGTGAAAACTTCATTGCACCTTCTTAAATTACATATATTGTGCCCTACATAATACATTATACTGAAAAAACATATTGTAATTTTCAAAATAATTATTTTAATTTTATAACTTAGAAATATTTGAACATGAATGAGTAGTTTACACTGTATGAAACCTGTATGGATTGACCCTTATGTGAAATTACGAGAATTCAAAACACTAGATAAAAGACTCAATGATGCAAAAGCAAGTATATCTAACATTTATTTCGATTTTTAAAAAATGTACATTTTAGCAAATACTTCATAAACATGCTTTTGAGAAAATGAAACAAGAAAGAAATGGTTAGTTTTGCTAAACTTACAATAAAAAGAACTAACTAATGAAATTTTGCCTAAGTTCAAGTTACTCTAGTAACAAAAATACGCTGATACCAATGATTAAAATTTAATAGCATCTAAAAGACACTTCAATATATTACATAAAAAAACTTGAGTAAATTTAGAGCATTCCCTCATCTTCAAAAAAACATCTGAAACAGAGGAAAAACTGAAATTTTCGATTTTTTAAAGTACGATTTCGTCATCAAGAAATTCATAAACAATAACTAAATTAGAGCAGATAGTTAGTTACAGATAGTTTTTCAATCTGAATCATTTTTACTCTTATATTTTCATTAAAAGAGCTAGAAGAGTGATTTGAAATCTGAAGTAAATTGGCAAAATTTCAATATTTGTTAATATCTCAGATTTAAAAAAAGATCCGAATAAATTTTACTTTGCTTTTCCCCGATAGAGATTTGTTTATAGAATGCGGAAATATTTATTTTTTAAGTGTACGTTTATAACTTATGGAGTTATTGAGTCACAAACTGGCAGCAATGAACTCTGAAAATTTAGGCTTAGCGTAAGCATCAACTTCTAATGTCAATAACAAAGAAACAAACAGTTTTTAAACTTCCATACTTTGCATTCCCTCATAGATATGCATGGTTTACCTAAATAAAAATTTTCATTGAAATGTGTGACATGTCAGCCACAGCTGATTTGCTCATTTCGCATGGAATGACCCTAGAGAAAGTGCCCTTTTAGTTTAATAGAAGGTTCCCTTTTATCAGAAAGCACCCTGCTTCTTTTTTATCTGTGCGAAACACGAAACTTTGAAAGAATTGAAACCATTAAAAAGTCTTTAAGGCGGAAAGAGACCCGTTGAGAGCACTGTGATTTTGATGATCTTTTCATTATTTGTCTAAGTTCCCAAATTATTTCCGACATTTTTTCACCCTTAGCTCTTTTAGACAATATTTTCACGCATCACTAGACAGTATCTGCATTTTTTAAATTTATGCATGGATTTTCTATTTGTTAAACAATGATTTTTACTATGCTTGGTTTCACGCCTTAGTAAATTTCTATCAGTTCGATGAAACCTATTGATAAAGGTACAAACTATGCAATTCAAAAAAGACATTCCAGATTTTTTTCTCTACATTCCTGCAATACCAAAATTTTGACGTGTAAATACAGTCAGTTTCCCATAAAAAAATATCTTCTGTTACAACATAATGGCTAACAAAATATTACATGTTCACTTTATAAGGTTATATTAAATTTAAAGCAAACAAAGTACATATGAAAAGAAAACATCATATAATAAATTTGAAAATGTATGTATTCTTACATCACAAACAATCAATGATGATTTCTCTTCATGTGTTTTAAGCAGAGAACACCAGTTATTTATGACAACTTCACCACTAATTGTTCGTCTTATGGCATTGGAAAACACAACATATAGCAGCAAATCAGTTTTTCTGAAAAAAGAAACCAAAAATAAAAGAATGCAATGATAAAACATTATATATGTATGTCTATGGGTTTGAGAACATAGACTCAAACATACTATACAATTACATACTGACAAAAAATGGTGGTGAAGTTTCAAATATGGCTCAGCCTCACATTACTAAACAATAATTTATCTTTCCTATAAATACTTAATTTGGAGGAAGGTTTATTAAGATTCATTAACATGAAACAAATATTTAAAAAGTTTCTGACGAATACTTAGCCTTTTATGAAGTCGGTCAACAAAATTCAATTTTTCTGCATCGTTCATATATTTGCTGAATTGATCAGAAAATTATTTCTACAGAATATGTTTGATATTTGATGCATGTTTTTGAAGGGAACATGACACATATAAAAAAAATCACTATTTATGGATGTTGCAAAGTATTAAATGAGAGAAAAAGAAATGTTATGATGCAAAATTGCAAAATCTATTGGATAGTTATGCTTTGCTGTTAAAATAATAGCGCAGGTTTTTGAAAATCAGTGAGCTTATAATCTAACATTGGGGGGGGGGGGGGAGACAAGGATCAAAAGCAGGTATAAATTTTCAAAATTTAACAATCACGGATAACATATTGTGGGTATTCTTCAATGAGAAGTACATGATTGGGAAAATATCAATTATTGTTGCATTTGGTACTTTTTCCGACAAAAATCAATCAGTGTAAACAAGAAAATTCTCACAGAAAGAAAAGCTACTTAATCACAAAAATACAAAAGAGAATTTTTGTAGAAAAATAATACTTCACACTCAAATAATCATAACATTAAATATAAATAGAATCAAGTTTTACCATTCGGATTTTACATATTTTCACCTGTGGTGACTCTATTCAAACCAAATTTTAAATCTCTCTCTCAGCTTGACGAAAATAAAAGCAAGTTTTATTATTCTAAGAAATGAGGTGAAAAAAGTTGAGATTTTATTTTGTTGTTCCTTACATTTGCTTTCTTTTTTTACCTGTGCTGTACCCAGAACCTTTACAAAAAAGACGTTTCTGGAGTGCCGCAGCACAATGAAATAGGCATAGCCTCAGAAGGAATCCCCATATTAATGCAGACAAGCTATAATTTACTATGGTAGATTAAAACTGATAAAATAATGACTATAAAAGGTTCCAGTGACTGTAAAAAGTTTGGAAATTTTTCAAATAACTTTTGTCAAAGATCTAATTTGATGTAGAAACTAATGTATGTAAGCTCAGCTCGGACAAAAAGAAAGGTTCAAAATATTGTGTAAATAAGACTCAAAATGGGATTGAGATTGATGGGTTGCCTACTGCTACAGGATAGGGCCATTCCATGGAAAACAGTAATTTTGTTTGCATATGGCACTTCATATATTTCATTGAAATTAATGACTTAAAAGGGTAATGAACAAAGTTTTGTTGCTTAACAAATTACAAGCATATGTGTGATTCCTTAAACAAAAGATATCATCAATAAATTTTAAAATGATTACTTTTTAATGAAATATATGAGCCGTCACATGCAGGACAAAGTGATACTTTTCATTAAATGGCCCAATCCAATTTTTCTTACAATGGTTTAAAGTATTGCTTCTCAACAAATGAGATACGTTTAACAATACATTGGCACTTTTGCTTTCAAAATCTACTTATTTTGTCATTGCTATATTAATAGAGCAAAAACATTAACTAATTCATACAGCAAATTACAAGAGGTTGACTTTGTATGTCCTGCACATGACGCATGCAAATAAATTGAATTTTAAACAACAAAATTGTTTGATAAAAATTTAACTGTGTCGGGAGTATCTTTATCAAATGTAAAGATTAAAAAATGGGCTTCTGCTAAATTAAAATATTAAGAGACATGACAAAATGTTAGTGAAATTTAAGCTTATGATTGTCCCGAAAGTGATGGCGGAATGGCCCTAAAACATTTTATTTTCTGATGAAGAAAGATGGGTAGCAGCTAGCATGGGTAAAAAAATCTAACTAGGGTCTGTGACGCAAACGAAAAATGTAATGCTCTTTAACTGTGAAATGATTCTTTTAATGATGCTTTGTTGATTTTGATCCCACTTAAAGCTATAGACCCCCTAGATACACATAAAGGTTCATTATGCTCACTTGTTGGATCACCATTAAAATTTCGAAATAAATAAACAACTGAATGAATAAGAAAATAATTAAATATTTGAAATACTGTAAAGCTGGTGCAAAGAAACAATGCATGAAGATTCTTACCATCAATACGAAAAAAGTATCCAAAAAGTTGCATAACAAAAGCGTTTTGATAAAGTTTTACAATATTTATTGGGAAATCAAAAGCAGTTTTTAAAAACCTAGAGAAAACTTCATGCAGTTGCTGATTTATAACCGTAAGTAACAATGTGTCAAAAGACTGACACTATAAAAATACTTGATACATACCCTTCATGCTCTTGCAGAATATTTAATTCAACCGCATCCCTAAGAGACAAAGGAAGTTCCATCTTGATAATGTCACTTTTTAATATGTCAATGGTTTTCTATAATAATAAAATAGAGCAAAATTCAAACCATTTTCTAAAAGTTTCTACTTCAAACAGTGTAACAAAGAAAAGTACTTGGAGATAAACATGAGATCCTTTAAAAGTGTTAAAGTTTTACCCCATTCTACAACAATTCAACTGTTAAATAAATAAATCTATGCATAGTGAAACCTGAGTAAGTTGACCACTTGTAGTGCACTACTACAGCACCCAACTTAAACAAGTGGTCAACTTATAGAGGTTGATTTATATGACATAGGATTAATTCTGTACCTGTAAAAGCGGTCAACTTACAAGGGTGGTCAACTTTACAAGTTTCACTGTACATTAAAATAAATGTATGTTTGTGTGTGTATTTGCATGTTCCTTATACAAAACCAGTTTGCGTTGGATTTTTCCAAACTTTCCACAGAAGGTTACTGCTCTAGACAAACAGCATGCATTAACTGCTATTTTTGTTTACTTTAAATATGCCAATGACTTAATTTGGAGGGAAAGACTACTAAGGACATTATCTGATCTTGGTATAAGTTACAATATACTTATACAAATTTCCATGGTCAAAGGATGCACAGAGTACGATATGGATGATATCTCTTAAAATGAAAGCTGCTTAACACTGGCCTTCCTTAGGGAACGATCTGGAGAGATAGCCTTTTCAACCCCTACATTAATGACCTGGTGCTTTTAGATCCATTCTGGAAACAAAATGTTCATTATTAGCTGACGATCTGTTCCTTTATACACTCACTGAAAAGAATCGCTAAATAATATAATGAATGAAAACTCAGTCAGGCCTTGAATGTTCTGGAGAAATGGTTTAACTTCAATAACATAAAAGTCAGTATTGACAAAACAGCCCCAAAGTCTTTTTCCCTCACTCACTCACTTTTTCAAGTAGATTTAACATATGGAGGTCTTTTAGTAATTAGAACAGAATGTTATACTTATTTAAAAGTCCCTTTTGACCAAAAGTGATCCTGGACCATAATTACTGAGGAAGTCATAAACTTGTTACAAATAGGTTGACAATGATAAAGCGCCTCACAAGGTATAAATGGGGCTGTTTCTCGCGAACCCAGAAATTGACTTTCATGTCCTTTATTCTTCCTCTGATAACATATTGCTATGACCCTTTAGTAACTACATTCAAGGACAATTTGGCTTCTCTGTCACTGGTTTACAATCAAGTTCTTTGCCTCATCAATGAGGACACTAAAAGCCACTCCAATAGATGATATTCATTTGTATACAGGTCTTGGATTAGTCAAATCCGAGAAGTCCAAAATCTTCCCCTTTTGTGATATAATTTAAAAACACTGTTCAATGTACACATTTAAGATAAATTATGAGTACTGCTATACTTAACAAAAACCACAATAACTTACATTATGACCTTCTTTTACTGAAGTTTGAAGAATTTCCCTCAATGGAGTGGTAGAATCAGACTTTTGATAGCCAAGTATGTGAGCACAAGCATCATAGAATCCCTTCAGTTTCATAGGATTTATATGACAAAACTTCGGAACAACCAACTGGAAGGATAAAAATTAAAACACAAATTTTTTTTTCAAAGAATCAAACTTTAAATTTTATAAGGAAACTTCCACGACATTGAATGTTTTCAAAAGTATTTCATTAATGCAACATATACAGTTTAAAGTATTCTCCATGTCAGTATCTTGTTTGATGATTAAGCAGTAGATTAAATGTTTAAATGGTAGAAAAAGCAGTGATCATTAACACTTAGTAATGTAACAAAAAAAAAAAAAAAGAAGAAGAAGAAAAAAGGAGAGAGAGAGAGAAAGATTGCTTCTTTAAAAAAAATTATTCACCTCATCACATTACTTCATTTTTTATGAGGTAAATTCTGTTATATGAAATAAAAATCGAGAAATGGAGGCTATTCTGTTTCTCAAATAGGGCAATGAAGTAAGAAGACATTTTGTTACAGATAAGACAAAGAGCATATTGCTCTGAGCTTATTCTTGATGTTAATGAATATTTTAGGTTTGTTAGTAATGCAAGGCATACACATTTCAAAGACAACAACAAAACACTGAATGATGCTCTTTTTTATTAATTGCAAACAGTTTTTTCAAGATGTTGGAAGTAACTTCTTGAATGGCAAGCTGAAGAGCAAAAAAGCTAGAATGGTCATTTGACCTTGTTAATGACTTTTAAATTAGGTACTCAACAAAGTGTTCCAGACCTTTCCCCAGGATTGGACGGGAGGGTGCCTCGCCCAACTTGCTCTTTGTTGGGATTTGTCTTTTGTTTTTACCTTAAGTTCATTGAACTAGATTAAAGAAATTCAGAACCCAACATCAAAAGCCGTGCAGTCTGCCAGTAGGAAATAAAACATACTCAGATAGTGTAAATAAATAACATTTATTCTGAAAATATCAGTTTACATTAAATAAATTATTTAATTACATACCCAAAATAATTTTGACTAAACCCCCCAAATGTATTCAAAAATTCAAAGTTGAACCGTAGGACGAACGCAATATGTCAGGAACATGAAACACATTAAACAAATTGTAAAATGTCATCTTCCATTGACCAATTTGCATGTCCCCTGACACTAAAATAGATAAACACACCCATCAATAGCTTGAGCCACCACTGTTGACATTCCCACGAACAGTTCCACCACACACAAACCGATAGGCTTCTCAGTTCTAGTAGTACCTTCTTCCTCCACAGCTAATACCACTGTTCCAGACACTGGAATAATTCTAGGAACTTAAGGATATTCCCCAAGTGTTTCCAGGAAATTCGACTATCATCATATCACAGTTCTCCACCGATGATTCCTACAGAGGTCTCCATACCATAGAAGAAGCACAGGTTAGTTGCTTGGAACACCGGCCATGTTTATGGAGTAGGCCTAGCTCATGTCCGCTATCTTCTAAAGTCAACTCACACAAATAATTGCATAAAAAGTGACATTTCCTCCACAAAAACTGAGTAATTTAAAACTTGAATAATGACATTATCACAGAACAAAATTTATTTCATGCCCTGCATGAATCTAAAACAATTTACTTTCACAGCGACTTCGAGTATGCCCTTATTTTAGTTGCCGCAACCCAACAAGGTGGCCAAAACGGCAAAGACCAATCTTTGATCGGTCAACAAAAATAGGAAAAATGCCAAAAATAGAGAGTAAGCCCTGAAAGTATTTTGAAAAAACCTATTTTCTCGACCACAATACGTCATATTATGACACACCCTCCTTTACATTGAAGATATACATCTCAACTATTCCTGATTGAGTGATTGAAACAACTTTCTATTCGTTCTTTTGGCTCAGAGTAGCCAGAAACATCTCAACCATCGGGTGTTACTTCATAACATGATTCTGAAGTTGCGCGAACATGCCCAAATCAATTTTCAGTTATTTGCCACCGGGAAACAGGACAGGGAGTGGCAAAATGTAATGGAGGTAAGTTTCAAAATATAATTCCACATGTGAAATCAAATTAAAGGTACTCTAAGATATCAAATAAAGACTTATAAGCTAAACACCTTTGATTATTAGAACACGCCCAACTTGCCATTGAAAAAAACAGCGCCCTGATTGCTTTTTTGTTCATTAACTGGCATCCTTTTGATTTAAGATTCTAACTAGGAAAAGGAAGAGAGCCAGTGTCCCCTCCCCTTGTTTTCCTACAATATCTTTCTTTTAAGTGAAAATAGCGAATATCCGCCCCTCCCCCTCTCCTCCTAGTTCGGATTGCCACTGAGCTGACCATGAGAAAAGCATGCCTTCCATTATCAGTTATCACAAAGGATAAAAAGTGGTCTGCGCAATGTAGAGACTAAACAATGTTCTTCCAAGGGCCTTTCACTTTGGGAACACTACTGATAAGCCACTGCTGAATTCCCAGAATCACTTTGTTACTCCTTGCCTGAAGATTTGCATCAGGACCACTGTAAATCTTAAAGAGAAGGGGGAAAAATCTTCCCCCTTCTCTCTAAGATTCTCAGTGGATCCGGTTTGCATCCCCTTTTATTCAATAATGGGGGGCTATTTACACTATTTTCCAGCGATGAATGCTGGCTGTCATCCTTCCTCCTTATTGATTCATGAAAAGGGAAGTGTTTCTTTGTCCAATCAACGCCTCCTAAACACTAAATGCCTATACTTTTCTGGCTTTTAGCATAGAACAAAATGATCCCAGTAAGAACAATTTTGGTAATCTTGTTATCGAAGGTCGAAAGTATTAGAAATTAATAGCGGAGAACACAATTGGTTAACTTCTAAATTTAAATTTTGAAACTGACCTATTAACAATTTGATTTGAATTGTTTGGATTCATCGTCATAGCAACGTCATTCATGTATTATCGCCAGGTAGCGTTGTTAGAGTATCGACAGAGGATCACTTTTAGAAGCAAATGTGATAGGCATTTAGTATTAAGGAGGCGTTGGTCCAATTGATACATGTTTTAAGGTAATAACTCATCTCTTCCAGCCAGATAAACGTTAAGGTAACCCTACTTTTTAAAATCTTTCATTCAAATTCAGGTTTTTAATAGTGTTTTTACATTTTGAATTAGAATTAAGCAGGTGCAGTGGAGCACCACAAATCTGTCGACCTGAATTCCGCCAACATCCAAAATCCGCGTCATTTTCTTTTCTTTTTTTCTTTTTTGCTGCAATTTTTTTTTTATTATTTTAATTTTATTTCAGTCTATGATGATCTAAATCGGGATTATTTGCTGAAACATTTGTTTTTGCACATAATTCATGGATAATACGTTCTGTTTTATGTTTAAGCTTTATATGCACGCCAAGCATTTTTAGGTCCTAAAAATAAGTTTATATTTTTGCTCAATATACTTCATATTGTCTACTACCGAAAAAATAATTTAGCAATATTGAAAACTGAAAGCAGATGCTAGAAAATTGCTGCAAATTTGCTGCAAAACGCTAATATTTTGCGTAACACGTGGCATCAAAAAAACGTAAAAATGACAAAAATACAAAGAATTCCAGGGTTCGCGTTTACGCGCTATAGCGGGTTTTTTACGCAAATTCGCGGGAAAGGGACGCAACTTCCGCGAAAAATCGGGTCCCAGGGACCCAGAAAACCCAAAAGATAAGAACCAGAAAAAAAATGGGAGAAAATGCTAAAGATCTATTTAGTAAATGCTTTTAAGCTTCAAAATGACCAGGAGAATCAACAGAAAGGGACTAAAATGACCCTATCTGTTTATCAGCTATTCAAACACACCCCAATTGTGGACCAGTCAATGGAAATTTAGTGATAAGACTGGAGCTTACAGTGACCTCCTGGGCAGAGCTCAGGGAGCAAGTTCACAAATAGCCCATTGTACTGTATTCTAAGAACAAGCTTTCCCTCAACTTTTGTCTTGAGGAAATTCCTAAAAACAGAAATGAAGACTAAAAATGAGAGAGGTTCTCAATGCAATCTTCAGGATTAATACAAGACAATTGTACACTAAAAATATTGCAATTTGGTATTCATGTAACCGGAATTACTTTTGAAAATCATTATTTTGCATCCCCAATAAAAAGAGGGGAGAAAAAAAATGGCGAATATTTTCCAGATCGTGCTAAACACAAAGAGTTCGGAACTTTACATTTTTCTTGTTAAATTGCTTATGAATACTTGAATTTTATACAAAAGCACTTTAACCTTGTTCTTTTTCTAATAATTCATCTCTTTCTGATGGGTTATTTTTATTTGGACTTGCAAAAGACGGGTATTAATCGATCGCGCCATTTCCAAAATGCCGCGATTTTAAAAATAGAACAAAAATCAAAACAGATATTTTGAACAAGTCAAAATAAAGTCAAAATATTGTTGGATGGGAAGGTATGATTGAAACTAACTCTTGCCCAAACAACGTAATACATTTAGCAGAGTGAAATTGGAGTTCGTGAAACAGTATAATTGAAGACGAATAGCTCATTAAACATCAATTAATTTATTAAAAGATTAAAAACAAAGTATATGGCTTTGACAAAAAGTAAATAAGGATAAGTATATCATTATTGCAAATACCCCGTTGACCTAGACTAATAAGTATTATCAATTGACCCGACTATCGTTCATGAGGAACGAAGTCTTCAATGGACAAACGTCATACTACTTCAATTAAACAAAAAAAGGCTAACAGCCTAAGCTTGCTGAACAGACAGCAAGTTGGCTTGCCTGACATGAGCCAACGCGTCTAGGCTGTGCAAGAAGTGAGAGAGAGATCAACTGATAACAGCTTTGCTTATATTCAGAATCTCATTAGCATATCTTCACTTCAATGCTACCTGATCGTGATCTTCAGTGGCCAAGCCCGAAGCGTGTGTACGTGACGTCACATGTTCAAGAAGAATCGACGTTAAATTAGTCACGTCATGGGCAACGCCCACTACACGTGCCGTTCTCTATTCCAAGACTAGTTACGTCACGGATTCTAGCGTTCGTTAAGGAACAATGATATGAAAACTGCAAATATGTAAAATGTTATCTAACATACAAAATGATAATAAACCTTCACTTAGATTGACATACTATGTCTATCAAGGCCTCCCCATTATCATTTCGATAATCTAAAAAAATTTGAAAACTATAATATTAAACAATCTTTAAAAATTTAGCCATATCCTTTTACAAAACACAATAACAATGTTAATAGAACAACAATTATTAGAACACTTATTTCAACATTAACAAAAAGGAATTCCGGAGATCCGTAACGTCCGAGAAACACAACATCAAAAAAACAGTTCATGTTCGAGGAAAGTTCATCTTGTTAAATCAATTTAAATTTCTTCTCAATTGAAAGTTCCTTGTACACATTTGTCTGAAAAACATGAAAAAAAAATACACAAGTAACTGTTCAAATCAGCATACGTAATACATTATAAAAAAAACTCTAGGATTTCTAATATTGATCAATGATAAAATTGAATTTTTGAAAAAAAATTGATATACTATGTTTGAGTTCTATTTTAAACTTCTCATAAGGCATTCTGCATCGCTAAGAGAAACTCAAACAAGTTTTTTTTTTCAATTTATCATAAACTTTTGGTCCTTTAAAAATTTGACCCTTAAAGTTGTGACCATTTAAAATTCCAGTTTTAATATTTTTATACTTGTTAGGTAAAAAAAATTAAATATTTCGAAAAAGTAATTTTAACAATTTTACAATTTTTCCCGTTCAAAAATTAATTAACCCTAATCACTTCATCAATTACCCCACTAGAAAACGATCTAGTGGCTTTTACTTGACTTTTAACGAAGATAACAATCAATCAAATTGTTCACCTTGTAAGAGATTTAACATGAAAAATATCATATGATGTAAGTGCAAATACGAATAGTCAAGAGTTACAAAAAACATTTTCAAAATTTGGGGAAAAAAAAAATTTCTTAAAAACAATGTTATTTTTGTTCACAATAAATATTTTCAATAAATGTTTGCAATTCAAAACAGGTTTGAGATTTCGTGAAAATATCTGCCAAATTTTCCTTACTTCGAATATATTTAATGTCAAAAACATTTTTACAAACTAGATCTCTAATAAAAAATAGTTTCACATCTATGTGTTTGCTTCTATGGTTTTCAATAGGTGAATTTACAAAATCAATTGATGCTTGATTGTCAACAAAAAGAATAGATTTAAATTTAGATCTTTTGATTACTTTATTTTCGATGCATTCATCTAATACCCTATCAAACCACATCAATTCCTTAGCGGATTCTGTCATTGCAACAAATTCAGCCTCCATAGTGGATAAGCTTACACTTTTCTGTTTAAATGTACGCCATTCAATCGGCGATTTGTCTAGAAAAACAATTTGTCCGCCTAAGGATGTGCGATCGTCTCGATTTGACGCGAAGTCAGAATCCGAGAAAGTAATCAATTGAATTTTGCTGCATTGTAACTTTAGTTTTAAATCTCTCGTTTTCCAAACATATCCGAGTAATTTGACAAGGCCATTCCAATGAATTATACCAGGATTTGATTGGCGGTGATCCAGAGCTAAAGACTCATGAGGTCTGAACTTACACTAGATAAAATCGAAATTTCAGAGATTTTTAATACTGCAATATTGTTACATGTTTAAGTTTGTATTATATTTAAATAAATATAGAAGCACTATCAGTGGCGGATCCACGGGGGGGGGGGGCTAAAGGGGCTTAGTCCCCCCCATGAGGTCTGAACTTACACTAGATAAAATCGAAATTTCAGAGATTTTTAATACTGCGATATTGTAACATGTTTAAGTTTGTATTATATTTAAATAAATATAGAAGCACTATATAGAGCGGCGTATACATGGGGGAGGGGAGAGGGCATAAGGGACTGTAGCTTCTTCTCTCATTTCGTCAAAACTTACGACAGATTAAATTGTGATCTGCAATGGCACGGAACGGCTCAGAGGGAATAATTTCATTCTGCGATCGAGGTATTTTTTAATCTGAAAGTTAGCCGTAATATATTTTACATCATTCCAAGGCTAAGGGAGCTATAGCCCCCCCCCTCCCCTCCCCCCCCTCCTCTCCCATAAGGTCAAAATTTACACTAGATAAAACCGAAATTTCGAAGATTTTAAATACGTCAATACTTCTGCGAATTACAAACATGCATTATATTTTATTAAATATGTACACTATATACGGTGGTTTATTAATGGCGAGTTTGGGGTGGGGGGGGGTAGTAAGGGGACTGTGACCCCTTCTCCCATTTGGCTAAAACTTACAACAGATTACAATGCGATTTGTAATTTCATGGAAAGTCTTCGAGACAATAACTTTGTTCTGCTATCGAGGTTTTTAATCTGAAGTTATTACTTTCCAATTAACGCCGTCAGTGGCGAATCTATGAGGGGGGGGGGCAAGGGAGTATAGCCCCCCCTACCTCCATGAGGTCAAAACTTATACTAGATAAAACTGAAATTTTATATTTTTTAATACTGCACTACTTATGGATATTTTATGTTTGTATTATATTAAATTAAATTTATACATTTCACTGGCGGATCTATGCGGGGGGGGGGGGCTAAGGGGGTCTATAGTATCCCCTTGAGGTCAGAACTTACACTCGATAAAATTTCAGTTTTAGATATTTTTAATACTTTAATATTTTTACTAAGTTTGTAATATTTCATAAAATTTATACAGCTTCAATGGTGGATCTGTAGAGCAGTGGGGAGGAGGGGGAGGTGCTAAGGATACTATAGCAACCCTTACCATTTGGTTAAAAATTACATTCATAGAAAATGAAATTTCAGCGATTTTCATTACTGCACCACTTTTGTAAACTTAAGCTAGGATTATGTTTACTAAATTCTCTTCCTGTCAACGGACACCACTGTTCTTTCTTTGAAGCCCGCGACATCCAGAATGAAAACCTGTCGTTCACTAATCCTTTTCAAAACGTTTAGGCAGTAAATTAAGCAAGTGTACTAAGCAAGCCGGAGAGGACGATACATAATGGCTACTGACAGGTATCATCAGGAGCAGGTATGGTGCATCCCTATTTCCGCGGAAACCGATAATAGAGTCCCTCCCACTGAATTAGGAATATGCAGTCGGACTAGAAAAAAAGCAATAGTTCCTTTCTGTAATGTTGAATTGCTGACCATGTGTCTCGTTAGGACTTATGTTTATTGTAAATGAACTCTTAATAGGCTGTTTCTGCCCAGAGACAACATTGAGTACTCCTCTTTTGAACAACCAGCAATAGCACAACGAAGTAGTAATGCTCATAATATGCTAAGGTTACTGATAAGGAAACACCAAGAGCGAAAATTTAGTTAAAATAATAAAAGGTGGAAAATTGTGGAAAAGTTTTTCTGGGACGCGGCATCGGTTGTCGCAGTATTGAACTGTTGTTTTAACGAATTGCTTGTATTAAAATTCATACTTGGATTCTTGGTTTTTTCACACTTGGAAGTTTTGTTAAGAAACAAATGTGGCGATTTTGTTGGACTGGCGCTTTAAAGGGCGGGCGCAAAATTGGTGTTTGACTTGATTTATTTCGCAATTGTTTTGATATTTTAAATATAAGTATTGTCGAGTGAATATGAAGCGTCGACTTACAGATTATTTTAGTAAAAGCAATACGCATATAACTGATGATTTCCAAGGACACGATGGAGTTAGTATCGATAAAATACCATCAGATTCCAAACAGCCGTGTTCTAATAATGGACTACTACAACGCATGCCGACTACATCTAACGTTGAGAATGTGAACAACTGTACAGCTGGATGTGAGACTTCTAAAGAACAAGTAAATATATTTTCTTTAAAATTCAGCTATATTTTAAATATGTTATAACATACCAACTGTATATTGATATACAAAAATAAAATTAAAATTATCGTTTAAAGCATAAATAAGTAAAATAGTAATCATGATTGCTGGTACATGGGGGGGGGGGGTCATGTTAGCAGGAACCCCCTTTTTCAATGTAAAAAAAGTGTGAGATTATGGAGTCTAAGACGTTTAACGAATTTCTGCATCCATAAGCTTGCACTTTTTTTTTTTTGCATTGAAAAATCTTTTTTTTTTTTTTACCCCAAAACATGGGCAAAAGATGAGGTGATTTCAAAGCAATCTGATAAAAATCAGGTGCCTTTGTTCAATTTTTAATTCATTTATTTATTTTTCACATGTTAAGTTTCAGCATTTTATACTGAGGGTTTTTTTTTTTTTGCAATACTACTATAGTTTTTTCTCTCTTCTACATTGGTACTCTCATAAGTTGAAAAAAATAAAGGTGTGAATTTAGAATGTTTGCTAATGAATTAGACAAATTTTTTGAAATTTACTAAAACTTTGAAAAGGAATCTTATTTGTTCATATATTATTAAATAACTATCTTTTTGCATGAGAAAGATAGTTTCGTTTTCAGAAAATTGGTTTAACCATAAAAAATAATGAAAAATTACAGTGCTTAAATTTAAGATTTTTAAATTTTTTTTCTAGAGAATAATTCTTAAAATCGTGAGTGTTCGTAAATAGAGTTTCGTAAAATTGAGTGTCAACTGCATTTTAAATGCATTTAAACCGTTTTGAACATTCAAGATTTTTTGTATCAGGTAAATTATTTCTATTTGAATGTATTTTTAAGATAGGAATATGTATTATAATTTGTAGGGAATATATTAAATTACTTAACTTATAAATGTATTTTTTTTTTAGAATCCTACTGATATAACATCTTTAACAAATTATCAATTATATGATATTGGATTAGCTGTTGGAAAGATTTTAGATGACGATAAAAAGCTGAAATATTTAAATGAAACATGGAAGCCTCCGGTGAGTTATAGCTTTCCAACAAGAGCTGAAGGAAAGCAGAACCGTAAATTTAGACGAGAATGGTTGGAGCAGTACAATTGGCTTGCTTACAGTGAGCTTTCGTCTGGTGGATTTTGTAAAATGTGCGTTCTGTTTGCACCAACTGGAGCTGGAATTGGAAATCAGGTGAGAAATTCCATCAGTTCATAAGTGGCATTTTTCAGAATTGAATTGAATTTTTTTTTTAATAGTGTCAATATTCTTTATAGGCAAAATAATAGTTTAAGCGCTCTTCTCGATATTTTTTTTCTGTTTTTTTTTTTTTGGTTTATTTCTTAGATTCTTCCATTAAGTGGTGGTCAAAAGTTCTTTTCGGCTATTTCATTTATACTGACTGTCGTTATTAAGTACATTTGAAAAATAGAAAAATTCAAGATAAGAAAGACCGCGATCTTTTAAAAAACGGGAATCGCGCAACCCCGCGCCTTAGTGCGAACTCAGCTTTAGGTTTTACGCAAATCTCATGACCCACTGAATACATTTTCACGATGTCAATATCGATCAAGCTTCCATCATTCACAAGCCAAAGGAAGAAATAGACCAAAACAACCTCGTAGATAGAAAAATTATTATTAAAACAGTTCATTTAAATTAATTTTTAATTATTTTTGAAACATCAATGACAAAATATCTATGTTAACAGTTTTAACGTCGATGGCATAAATACATCATATTTTTTACATATGTTTAAGGCTTGTAAACTAAAAGTTATCATATTAGACAAGTAAATTCATAAGCTGTATTTATTCATAACAAATTTATTTTTTTAATTGTCTAAGCAAAGTCCATAAAAATAGGAAGAATGGTAATTTTAATGAATTATTGAAATTACCTCAATTCGAAATCAAGTAATACAAAGGAATAAGCAACTCATGCATACTGTTAAAAGATAAAACCTCGAATATCAACATAAATTAGTTTGAATTATTTCGAAAGACTTTTGCTTCTAATGTTCCACCCGGTTCTTAACCCGTTCGCACCCAGCGTCACGCGGACGCTACGCAACGATTCCTCTCCTATCAGCCCAGCGTCACTTATCCGCTACGCGCTCTGATCGACGCTGTAGTCCCAGCGTCACGTATATGCTTTCTCGAAATGGAACGATTGAATTGAATATTTAAATGATACTAGATGGCGCTAAATGGCTATAACTTTGATCATATTCGAGTCACATGGTATTTGACCTTCATGTACACGCTTTAGTTTCTTATTTGGGCCTCTCAATGGGATAGATTTTTTTTTTATGTAAACAACAGTGAATCACTGCTCTGCGCATATGATTTATGAGGTCTCAATTGCTCTTGCTTATATCTTTGCTTCTCTTTTTTTTACGAGTAATTGAAAGAGATATACATCTAGCTGAATAAATTATGGGGGAGGGAAGGAAGGTTAAAATATTTTTGCGTATGTGTTCCAGACTTTTGGGATTCCCCGTTCAATGAGAGTACAGGAATGAGTTCAAGAGGCCTGAAGTTTATGATTATTTTTGAATCCTTTCTGATATTGTTCTTCTGTATTTATTCTTTTTCATTTGGGGATGGGAAACTGCAATAAAAATGATTAGCGAAGTGAGTGAAAGGGAATGTTTTCGAGTGAATTATGAAGCAGTTTTGAAACTTGTCGCGTGGGAAATATAACTAGTTTAAATTCGTTGACCTAAGTTGTTTTAATCAAAATTACATAAGGAACATATTTTTTTGTTACATTTCTTTTTCTTTGATTCCACACTCACGATGTCAAACTCTAACTTTGTTTTTGTGCACATATTATTTAATTTTGTGCACATGGTTAAAGTTTTAGTATTCTACTTATTTCGTTCCTTCTAATAATGTAATAGTCTTTATATTAGTAATTAGTAATCAGTAGTACATTGTTTGAACAAAATTAAAATTTCAAGCCATTATTTTGAGATGCTGATTTTATATGAATATTTTTGTTCAGTTAGGCTTAACTGCTGTAAATGCTCGGGCCGATGGCGGCGTTCCATTTCAGAACGTTCGGTCCCGTAGCTGCGCTTCGTTTTCCGAGCGCTGGTCCTCAAGGGGTTAACACCTAAATTGGGATATTAATTGAGCGTCAAATTTTTTTTTTATATTGCAGTTTAATAAGATGTTTATTTATTTTCAGGTGCTTAAAACATTCGTTAAGGAGCCGTTGATTAAGTTTAAGAAAGCTACAGAAGAACTAAAATATCATCAAACTACCCAATACCATCAATTTTCTGTGGAAAAAGCCCTGCATTTTAAACAATCCATGGAGCCTATTCCTGGAAGTTCAGTAAGTCATGTTGGCCTCCTGATAGACGCTAGAAAAGCCTCTATAATAGAGCAAAATTTAAAACGCTTGAAGCCTATAGTAAAAACCGTACTGTTTTGTGCCCATAACAATCTGCCTTTGAGAGGTCATAGGGATGACGGCAATTTGAACAGCAGGGAAGAGCAAGAAAATGCATTAAGAGGAAACCAGGGTGTTTTCAAAAGTCTATTGGCTTTTAGAATTGATGCTGGTGATGAAGATTTGAAAACGCACCTTACCACTTGCAGAAAAAACAGTACACATATCAGCAAAACAATCCAAAACGACATAATCGAATGCATTGGCGATTATATCCGTTCGGAGATTACGAGTAGTATACAAAAAGCCAAATACTTCTCAATAATATGTGATGAAACCACAGATGAAAGTAAGAAGGAGCAGCTTACGTTTTGTGTGCGATATGTGGACATAGACAGTTTCACAACCAGGGAAGATTTCCTTGGATTCGTGGAACTCAAAGCGACAACTGGTTTATCGATTAAATCCGCAATAGACGAAGAACTGACAAAACTGAATTTGTCTTACAAATACCTCTGTGGACAAGGCTACGATGGAGCAAGCAACATGTCTGGGCCATTTAAGGGCGTTCAAGCTCTAATTTCCGAGCAGCAACCCCTCGCCATTTATACTCATTGTTTCAGCCATTCCCTGAATTTGTGCATCACAAAAAGCTGCCAAATTCCTGTTATAAGAAACGTAATGGGAACAGTTGAGACTGTCTCTGTGTTTCTCTCGGCTTCTGCGCACAGAACAAATGCATTAATCGATGTTGTAGAAAAGCAAGACTTTTCGGAAACTAAAAAAAAGAGATTGAAAGCACTTTGCCCTACACGGTGGGTAGAAAGGCATGACAGCCTAATAACATTTAAGGAACTACTTGTTCCTGTTGTGACTGTGCTGGAAAGTTTACATACAACTGCCTCTTCCGAAGCGTCAACAAAAGCATATATGTTAAATGCTTCAATAAAAAGGAGTGAATTTATTGTTGGCGTCGAAATATCAGTGTACTGTCTCAGTTTGACACTGAGGCTAAGTCAGCAGTTGCAAAGCCCGAAGCAGGATTTGTCTTCTGCATTAGCTAATGTGTCTCAAGTTTTGGACACTTTTCGGAGTGTAAGACAAAACGCAGAACTCGAATTTCAAACTATTTACAAAAACTGCCTTGAAATTGCTGAAGAATTGGATCTGGAGTTAGAAATACCCAGATCAGGAAAGCGTAAAAGTGCTCGAGACTGTACACCTCCAGAAAATCCAGAAGTTTATTTCAGACGAACAGTCTTTCTTCCTCTGATAGATCACTTCATTTCCGAGATTGATTGCAGATTTAGCAGAGATTTTCTTGGAGTGCTTCCCCTCGAAGGTCTAATTCCATCGAACTTGTCGAGGTATACTGACAAAAATATTATAACTGCTGCAGAAAAATACAGGAATTTTACAGATGAACTAGGAAGTTTGAGCTTGCTATTAGCAGAAATCAAGATGTGGAGGAATAAATGGCTGCCGATATGCGGTCCTCCTACAACAGCTATCGGGGCACTGAAAGAGCTAGACCCTTCGTTTTTCCCATCTATTGCTGTTCTTCTCCAAATTTTCGCAACAATCCCAGTAACGACTTCAACAGCTGAACGTAGTTTTTCTACCTTAAAAAGGATAAAAACCTATTTAAGAAGCACAATGGGAGAAGTACGGTTAAATTGACTTGCTCTAGCAAATGTGGCAAGAGATAGAGATGTATCTGTCGACAAAATAATTGAACTCTTCTGCAAAAGTAAGAAGAGGAGAATGTGCTTGGAAAACTGGGAACATGTCAAATAATGTTTAAAGTATTTTTTTTTTTGTTTTAAACTAGAGTAACAAATTAAATCATTTTATTTTCTTACAACTAATGTGCCGACTGTGTTTTTGAAAAATTGTTTCATAATCATTTTAAAAAATAAACTCTTTTGACAATTTTTTAGTGTATTTCATGTTTTACAAGTTAAAAATAAACATATGCTTATTTTAAATAACAAATGTCGTAACATTCTCGTGAAAAGGATGCTGAACGATATTATACTGGACTTTTTTTTTTTTTTAACAGACCTAAGTTAGCCCCCCCCCTTGTCCAAGTTCTAGATCCGCCACTGATTGGAATTGACTAAAAATATTTACTGCATATGCTATGTCTGGACGAGTTCTATTTGCTACAAATGCTAAGCAACCTACTAAATTTCTATACGGATATTTTGTCATTTCTTTTATTTCATCATCAGTTTTAGGACAATCAACATTTGAATAAATGACTCCTTTGCTAATGGGTAAAGATGCTACAGGAATGTTAAAATTTTCGAAACGTTCATAAATTTCCTGAATATATTCTAATTGACTTAAATACAAATCATTTTCTTCGTTTAAGAAATCTACCCCTAGCAATTTGCGTGTTTTTCCTAATACTTTTAGATCGAAGTATTCATTCAACATGTTGATTGCGCTATTTATATAACATTCATTTTTACCAAATAAAACAATGTCGTCGACATAAAGAAGTAAAATTACATATTCATTGAAATAAACACAATTACAACTTGAAAATTTAGAAAAACCAATTTTATACAAAACTTTTTCCATTTCATAATACCATAAACGGCCACTTTGATGTAAGCCGTATATAGCCCTTTTGAGTTTACAGTATAAATGTTCTTTACCTTTAATTTCAAAACCTGGAGGTTGTGTCATAAATATGGTTTCCTCTAAAGGTGCATACAAATACGCGCATTTAATATCACATTGAACATGCATCCATTTTTCACATACTACCAATAGTGCGAAAAAAAATCTAATTATGCCGAATTGGACCACCGGAGAGTAGGTCTCCCAAAAATTTAGGCCCCTGATCTGAGTATGACCTTGAGCACATAATCTACTTTTGAAACGTACTACCTGGCCTTCCTCATTCTTCTTTACCGAATAAACCCATCTCGATCCTATTGGTACCGTATTTTCAGGCAATTCAGACAATTTCCACACCTCGCGATTTAACATCACGTCATATTCCTCTTTCATTGATGCCTTCCATTGATCCCATTCTTTTGATTTTAATGCCTGTTTGTAAGTACTCGGAACTTTAATATCCTCCGCTAGTCATGAAGAATTCAAATCTACCTTTGGTCTATTAGCGGAAATTTCACCTTCAAATAGGTCCTTACCTACGAAACTAAACATATTTGGATCATACGCGATATTATGTTTATTGCAATATTTGTGAACATCATGCATGGATCTTAATCTGGTATTTTTCCCTTTCTCAAAAAAATAAATATCATTCCTAGAACTATCCGTCCTGGGTCTAACTTTTCTAACCCAAGTTACACTTTTTAAAGGTTTACTTTTCCCGTCAACTTCGCTTTCTGATTCTGATTGTAATTCGCTTTGACTAGTTTCCCCCTCCTCACTGAAAACAGATTCTTCTGCCGTCTCGTCAAGGTCAGAACTTTCGACTTGAGTGAGAGGCCAATTTGGGGTGACTTTTTCTTTCTCTTTTACGCTCGCGAATTCATCTTTGTAGAAAGTGTTTTCTTTGAAGGACACGTCTATGGATTCTATAATTTTATTGAGTTCAGGAACAAAAATACGATATCCTTTTCGTTTAAAAGCATAACCGACCAACACTCCTTTTTGAGCTTTTGCATCTAGTTTATTTCTTAAATTCTTTTGTATAGCTACGAATACAACTGTGCCAAATGCTCTTAAATGACGAGCCGAAGGTTTTCTGCCTCCGTACAGTTCAAAAGGTGTCTTTTTCTGGTTTTTGTGGCAGACGCGATTCCACGTATAGACAAAATATAACATGGCTTCAGGCCAGAAATTTTGTGGTAATCCGCTTTCTTGAAGTATTACGCGAGTTGCGTTAGCTACCACCCTGTTAAAGACTTCCGCTACTCCATTTTGCATCGGAGTAAATGGTACAGTTAATTCGTGCTTTATGCCCTTTTCTTTACAAAAATCATCAAACTCATTGTTTACAAACTCAGATCCATTATCTGTTCTTACAAATTTTACATTTTTACCAATAAAGTTTTCTGCTCTTAAAATATGGTACTTCAAAATTTCAGGAACTAGGCTTTTATTACAAATTGGATAAAGTGAACATCTCCGAGAAAAATCATCGATTATGGATAAATAATATCTTTCTCCATTCCTTCCCTTGACACTATATGGTCCCCAAACGTCAGCGTGAAGGAGTTCAATCGGTCGTTTCGACCGAATATTATCTATAGACTTAAAACTAACGCGTTTGAACTTTCCGATTTTACAATTGTCACAATTTAGTTTTATACTTTTAAATTTGGGTAAACCATTAACGGATTTTAAATCACCGGTTTGTCTGATAGAATCTACGTTCACATGAGCAAATCGCTTATGCCAAGTTTCCAAATCTACTGAATTATTTTCAGGAATGGGATTCTTATCTACATGATTATTCTCAGAGATTTCATTATCCACAGTTTCAACAATATACATGCCATTTTCAAGTTTTGCTTTAAAAATTGGACCCTTTTGGCTAGATACCTCCACGAAACCTCCTCCCCCTACAAATTTTGCACCACCCTGGTCAAATTTAGTACCAGATAAAATATTACGACGTAATTGGGGAGAATACAATACATTTTGTAAAATTACAGTTTTTTCACCAAAATTAACTTTAACATCTCCTTTTCCGACAATTGGAAAGGTTTTCTCCTTTACTGCTACCGCCATACGAACATCCCGAACTTTCTCAAAATTCACGAACCAGTCCTTTCTAAAGGAAAAATGATGAGAGGCGGCTGTATCAAAGCTAAATAGGTTCCTAGATCGCCCTGTGCCTGAATGACTTAAATTAGCTTCAGAGACAAAATATAATTCGTACTCACGTCTGTCGTTGGAAAATGACCGTCTCCGTCCTTTGGAATTCCATCGGCGACCTCGACTTCGGTTTCTACTTCGGTTCCATCGATTGGGTCTGTCACTCCTCTGCTGGGGTGAGACTTCTCGGGGATAACCTCGTTGAGTCGTTTGGTGGTTCCGTGGTGGATGACACTTTTTCAGGTTTGGGCATACACGCTTAATGTGGCCCTGTTCGCCGCACGAGTGGCAGATAATCTTTGTCATATAAGCGTATGAATTGGCTTCTTTCTCCATATTAAGGTTCTGGCGACCCTCTTCTACTATCAGATCAATGACAACCTTATCGAATCTAAACTCAGGTGCAGGACGTGTGAGAATGTTCTGGACAATATTGTCATATGATCGAGGTAAATTTTGGAGAAGGTGAAACGTCAGGTAATCCTCGGGAAACTCTGGATAAGCTAATTTTATGTTATCAAAAATTCGTTGAAGGCGAGCGGCGAATAAATTTAATTTTTCGCCCTTTTCAAGATGGCACTGATTTAATTGATTAAAATTTTGCATTTGAACACATCGATTATTAGGGAAGAAATGATCCCTTAATTTCTTCCATGACTCCGCAGGATCTTCTATATTTTCAATGATTTTCTTTAAACTTTGGTTGATGTTTAAAAAAATAATTGACAGCGCGGCTCTTCTTCGTATTTCGTAATCGCGAACATCTCTAGCGGTGATTTCGGCTTCTTTGCTGATAACGGGCACTTTTTCCGATCCATCTACAATGGACCACGCATTCCTGTCCATAAGAAGGAATTTTGCATTTATTGCCCATTCCGTATAATTTTCATTCGTAAGTGGCTCTATGGTAACCCCAGAAGTAGCCATTATAAATCTTGACTTTTAAATTCGCATGCGCGATAAAAAGAGTCTTGGATGAAAAAAAATCCTACAGTTCCATTAGGTAGAAAAAGAGTTCACTTCCAAAAAATTTCCGCTTCAAATATCAACTAGTGTAGCTTTTCCACAAGCGTCCGAGATCTCTATGAAATTTCGTAATTTGACTGAAGAACATCGGTAAAGGAAACGACTAACACCATTTTCTAACACATCGCTTGTTACGGCCTCCCCGAATAAAACTTTCTTGCACAGCGGTATTTGCTTGGAAAAAAAAATAAAATTTTATTCTCAAAAAAATTTACAACTGATTCACTTTCAAAGAACTCTACAGGGGAAAGGCAGTCTGGGCCCATAACCCCTTGTTGGATGGGAAGGTATGATTGAAACTAACTCTTGCCCAAACAACGTAATACATTTAGCAGAGTGAAATTGGAGTTCGTAAATCAGTATAATTGAAGACGAATAGCTCATTAAACATCAATTAATTTATTAAAAGATAAAAAACAAAGTATATGGCTTTGACAAAAAGTAAATAAGGATAAGTATATCATTATTGCAAATACCCCGTTGACCTAGACTAATAAGTATTATCAATTGACCCGACTATCGTTCATGAGGAACGAAGTCTTCAATGGGCAAACGTCATACTACTTCAATTAAACAAAAAAAAGGCTAACAGCCTAAGCTTGCTGAACAGACAGCAAGTTGGCTTGCCTGACATGAGCCAACGCGTCTAGGCTGTGCAAGAAGTGAGAGAGAGATCAACTGATAACAGCTTTGCTTATATTCAGAATCTCATTAGCATATCTTCACTTCAATTGCTACCTGATCGTGATCTTCAGTGGCCAAGCCCGAAGCGTGTGTACGTGACGTCACATGTTCAAGAAGAATCGACGTTAAATTAGTCACGTCATGGGCAACGCCCACTACACGTGCCGTTCTCTATTCCAAGACTATTACGTCACGGATTCTAGCGTTCGTTAAGGAACAATGATATGAAAACTGCAAAATATGTAAAATGTTATCTAACATACAAAATGATAATAAACTTTCACTTAGATTGACATACTATGTCTATCAAATATACTGATTTAAGATTGCAAAATGAGCAATTTTCACACTCATATGAGAAAATGTTTCGTTTTTTGCGATCGCGATTTTTGCGTTGGGCCACAGCCATCTTAACACAAGGCCTGCGCGCTCATTCAACATGGCCGCCCGTGAAGGCGGTTTGTTTACATCCTCATAATAGCTGTGAGCATTATGTGTAGTGAAATTTAGACTTACTACACCGCTAGTAGAAGTGAACTTGCAAATAAAAATGTCCACAGCCCTGAAGTTGGAAAGAAAAACACGTGAAGCATTTTTCCTCATGGAAAATCTGTTATTTATTATCCACAAAGGATTACTTAAGTTGACGAACAACATCTTCATTGATATTAAAAAACATTTAGAAGAATAGACAAAGATTAGCCGCTAAAATACAACGATACATTCAGTTTTTACGAACATGCTGATTCCAAGGAATATATGGCATTAACGTAACATACAAAAATAGGGCCTAAAGGCGTTTTATGACTTTAAAATTGACATCACGTTGTATTACGCCCTGCCAGGAGTAAAGGGCACTGGCAGACATCACGAAATCACGTACAACACATTTTGCGGGCTATGTGAGGTGAAAGAGCTCGAAGTATTTAAAGGTCTTCACATGGCTTTCAAATTAAGAATATGCAAAATACAAGATGTTTGGTTTTGCCAATGCAAGAAAGTTAAAGATATGTTTGCCAATCAAAAAGTAACTCAATCTACAAAAAAATTCTCGCGGTTATAAGATACAATGAACTGGTGACTCGGTTCACCCAAAAGTTCATTCACTTGACTGAGTCATTGCAACCGATCGCACACATGACGTCACAACGTGATGCAATGTTTACATCGAAAAAGGATTGATACTGCATGATGCAAAAACGTGTTTTTTTTTTTTTTTTTTTCAAATTAAGTGATTCTTTCACTTTTTGTGAAAGTTTAAATTAAAAATCTAACAATAGCTCTACCATGAATAAAAATTTAGATTTTTTTATAATCCATTAAAAAAAACAGTTAATTTTTACATGAAATACTCCGATACATCTCTAAATTAAAAATTTATATTGTTCGAGTTTGAATATCGACACAAATAGTTCTTAAATATTTAAACTAAATTAAAATTCATGCTTGACACATTAAATATTATATTCGCAATAAATATATAGATAATGAATAAAAATGAAAATTTTAATAGGTAAAAAGAAAATACACTTCAACTTCAAATCTTAATGCAAAAGAAAGTACGAAATAAATTTTGCTTACTATAAATTGTAAAATGATTAAGACAGACGGGGAAGATAAACGGGAAGTGCATATTTCTTATTCATAAACTAATAAATATTTTGCATTTTTCACACGAATGATTTACAGTAGTATTGATTTCCTTTGATAAAAATACAGACAAATGAAAAAAAAATAAGATGGAATAAAATAAACCAATATTTAGCCATATTTCTAAATGTTACAAACAAAAGAAACAGCATACATTTTTGAGAAAAAAATCACTCCAATACCCAATAATAATTACAAAACATCTGAACAATTGAAACAAACTAAACAATTGGTATAAAAGGACAATACTGATGCTTATATTTCAGAGTAAAAAATATAATTAGATCTATCATGAGTTATCTGCAAATTTTTTTTTTTTTTTTTTTGAGAAGTTATTCAACAGCATGTTATTAATCGTTTGCATAATATTTCTCAAAATCAAGAAAATGGTGTGAGAGCTAAGCTTGTAATGATCATGTACCACATTTCTAATGCATGGCTTGCTAATAGTTGTTAAAAGCTTTAATTCATTTTCATTTGATATGAATTCCTCCAAAAAAAAAAAAAAAAAAAATCCACAACATTTTAAAATACATTTATACAAATAGAAGCTGGGTTTAAAAGAAAAAGTTGGTGTTTTTCAAAAGTCACGATTTCATGTATCTATTAAACTGCACTCTTCAGAGAATTCATATTAAAAAGCTCCTTGAAATTTTAGTTACAAAAAATATTCATTTACCAAAGTGAGGGCAAAAAGCTTCGTCATTAAAATCGAAAGTAATAAACGTGTATTACATGAAAAAAACATAAATAAAAATGTGTACCTTTCAATAATAGAGTACAGTACCTTACAGAAATAGAATCTGCTTTAAAAGTTAAAACAGTTGCTCTTTTTAATGAACCGCGATCTAATGTATATATTAAACAGCACTCTTCAGCCAACTCATGTTAAAAAGTTCCTTGAAATAATAGTTACAAAAAATAATCATAACACAAATTGAGGGCAAAAAAGCTTCGTCATTAAAATCGAAAGTGATAAAAATATGTAGCATGAAAAAACATACATAAAAATTCATCCCTTACAAGTAAAAAATCCTTAAAATACTATTTAACAAGTACAGTAAAACTCCTCTAATACTGACACTAACAAGACAAAATTTTTTGTTCGCAATAGAGGGGTGTCCGCATGACAGAGGTTTAGTAATACCTTTTAATTTTACCTTAGAATCGAGGAATTAAATACTGTCCACATAGGAGGGGTATCCGTTAGGAGGGATTTTAATGTATTTATTTTTATTATCAATTCTGCTTAAAAATAACCATTGGTAACCACACTTACCTTCTTAACATTTTTAAATCCAACAATAGTAGCTTCAAACATATTTGGAGATATTAAACATTTGATACGTTAAATTTTCACCAATTAAGTATCCCAACGGCATATAATGTAAACTTGACGAAGCGTAACAATTTAGCACAGTCAAATACAAAGAACAAAAAAAAACATCATTTCAAGTCTCTATAAAGACAGTTGATAACGTATTCACACATTTGGAATAAATATTACTTTGCTATTTGATACTAAAGTTGTGAGATGAAATACAATATTGCATCCGCAACGAGCAGCTACTTGAAGTCCACAACACTGTTTGAACTAAAGGGATTTCCCCGCTCAACGCCTGCTTGAGGTCACGTGACATCGATTGCGCAATACAACGCGTAGGCCTGATATATAGAAGGCTGTGGTTGGGTTTATTTGCTTGCGATTTATTATTATTATTATTATGTAATTGCCAATGCTAATTGGGAAGGGGGGGGGGGGCTGTTTGCTTTTTTCACTAAGAAAAATTTCCAGGAAAACAAAAGTTAAGGCAGTGCTTTTTGCTTGATCAATCAGAGGCACTTGTTTTATATTTTATGGTAAAACCCATTTTTAAAGTAAGTTTTGAGTTAATCTCATTGTAACTGACCAAATAGTTTCTCACATAACTGAGTCTTGCAAGTGTATTATTTGAAAATAATTTTACAATGATAAAATCACAAAAGAATTAGGGCAAAAATAACCAATTTATTCTATTTCATGCTATCCCCCCCCCCCCCCAAGTATAAATATTTTTATATTATTCATTTATGCACTAAGATTTTCTGTTTAAAATTTAAGGGACTCATTTTTTCCACCAAAGGACCCAAATCTATTTCATTCATGGGTCCCTGGGTATGTTACGGATAGTTGAGCGCGAACACTGAATTCAGCATGTAAAAGTCAAATGTGGATAATTTTGGACATTTCAATAGAAAACAAATTACTTAACTATTGAAAATAATTAACAAGTGCTTTCCGAACTGCCGCTGTTTATTGTTTTTTGTTTCCTTATGGTGGTGGTTACTCCAAGATCCGAGAGCAATTATTACTTTTGGATTTAAAAGTTAAAGTTACAGTTAGTAACAGCTGAAGGAAGGAATTAGCAATCGTAATTTTTTTTAAAATGATTATAAACTATTCAACTGTTCTAGGAAGTAATTCATGAATGTTTCGAAGTTTTTATTGTTGTGACAGTAAGACATTTGAACCAAGGAATAACAGTATATATCCAACGACTGTATCCACTGATGCTTTGAAGCAATAACATGCATTTTAGTTTTGAAAAAATGCCCTTTTCTCAAAAAAGTACCCTTTTTTTAAAAAAACAACACCCTGCCCTTTTTTAATCCTGGGAGAAGCCCTGAAGTTCACATAAAATTTGGCTATGCCCATTACATATAATTTATTACATCTTTTTTTTTTTTTTGTCATTTTCTATTAACTAAAATAAAACCTAGATCAATATAGTCATACTGTGCTATGAATAATGCAGCAAGAAAAAATTATTATTATTTTCAAACAAACTCATCCAATGCCATAGCAAAATTGTTCAAGTAAATATTCCTATTCTCATTTCATAAAAAAAACATTTAATTCACAACATATAAAAATATCAGTTTTCATGTCTCTAATTAATAAAAAATGGCAGACGTGATGTACCAGATGTAGTTTAACTGTTGTACTATAAAAATCGAATATAGGATTCCAAATAACTGAAGATAAAAATAAAACACATTTTCTGCGGTTGTTTTGTATGTACCTTAATAATTAGAATTTGGATAGTAATGTAACAGTAAAACTTCTATATTACCTTAAATATTTATCTTTACACATAAATACTAGAGATGAAATTCTGAAGCCACCTGTTTCAATTACTTCAATGTCAATATATTAAAGAAGCTTTAATCAACCTTTTCCGTAAAAATACTTTTCATCAGATTTTATGATGCAGTGAAATGAAAACAGAAAATAACTAAAAAACAAAAAGAAAAAGTACATCAAAAAGTACCTTTTCCAAAGGAATGAACATTGAACACTTCTTACACAGTTTTCGACTCCTTGTATATATTTTCAACATAAAATAATCCCACATATTGTCTGCAATCAAAGTTGCAATTTGCAAGAAAAATCCTTAAAAATTTACTTACTTTTGAATACAAATCAGATGCTTTAAGAAAATGAGCACTAGCTTCTTCATATTTTTCTTGGAAAAAATAAAAGCAGCCTAAGTCATATGAAATCTGAAATGCAGAATGTAATTTAAAATCACGCAAAAAACACAAAAAAAGAAAGCATCTTTTTTGCTGTGCTAAAAAACACTATAAAAGCTGGTAAATCAAACCATTTTTGAAAAAGAAAAGGAAATTTCTTTCCAAAAGACCTCATAAGCAAATAACAAACAAACGCTATAAAAAGGCCTTCGAGTAAGAAGAATAACAAAAATGCATGACATGCTTTCAAAAAGTGAATTCCCTTTTCACGAACTTTATATGAAATGAAAGTTGTATAACCAAAAAATACAGATATAAATACAAAATTCACACTTATTTAACGTCTGTAAAACTGCAAGTTTTTGCAAGTTAAAGGTTCATAAAATCAAGCATCAACTGTATGGGAAAACAATAAGGATAAGTTAATTTACCCTGTTTTTTTTAAAACTATTTACAACAACAAAAATGATGCGGCAGTTCAATGGTAGATTATTTACATTTTAAAAAGCACTGCAACTAATGTAGCTGTGCAACATCTTATCCAAGGGGAAAAACTGAAATTTAATTACAAAAAATGACATCAAAATATGAATTGAATATTTGCTCAAAAACATATCAACTGTTCTGCCATGGGCAGAAAAAGAGCAGTAACTGCATTTTTTTAAAATCAGTTTTGTCATCTATTGCTAATGTACAGAAGCTTTATTGTACAAGCTTACTTATTTGGTTTCCCCTGAAAAAAATGCGTGAAATAAAGTCTACTTTCAACATTTCCCTACAGTTAGTATTAAATCCAACATACATTTCTTCAAATATCTCGAAAGCTCATTTCTACAGATACTGTCCTTCACCTGCCTACAACAGTATTGCTGCCTTTTTCAGTTTCGAAAACAAACTTTTAGCCAAAAGTTTTTGTGGAAAATAGCATGTTTGAACTTACATAACGCAATATACTTAATTTTAAAACTTATTAAATAGGGTTTCCAGACAGTTTTCATTTGAAGAAACAAAGAAAAAGTAGGCACTCATGAGTGAGGGTTCAGGCAGGGTATGGCGAAGGGATTGGGTTTTCACTGTTTTAACAAATATAACAATTTAAAGTTCTAGCAAAACAAAAATAAAAGAGTCTTTTAGGTAAATGTGAAATGCACATTTGGAGAGGATTACATAATCTATGTTTCTTTCTTTTTTCTTTCTTTCTTTTTTTTTTCACTTGTCTATACCATTTTCCTTTTCTTTTTTCCCCTTAAATAAATAATCAATTTGAATATATAAAAAGTCGCAAATTACGTCTTGAGGTAACTATAAGAAAGGTACGTTGAGGAGTTGCAAAGCTAGATATAGGTCGCTGCTGATTCCTTGCTTGAAACAAACTGCATAAAAAACCACTTCTGTGTTATGAGTAGATATTTGATACATTTCAACATAGAGAAAACTTTAGGGCCAAACAATAAAATAGACATCACTGAAGAGCTTTAAGGAGTTTCGGAGATTTTAAGGAACATATGCTTTCTTTCCATCAAGAGCCATCAAAGTAACACTGCAGTTTTGATACTTGAAGCTCAGTTATATGTGAACTACAGACAAAGAAAGTAATCATAAAAAGTTTTGAATGTTAATATATGATTCAGAAAATGTTTACCTGACAAATTACATCATCTGACTTTAACATTAGACCTTGATCCCACTTATGATCAGGATTTGGACATTCTTCAGTTAAAGTACCAAAGCAATTCATTAATGGCATACGAACTGGATCTCCATTTTTTAAAATAGCTTCTAATAAATTGCATGCTCTCTCTGTCTCTTCATTAAGCTAAGACAGAAAACAAGTGAAAGATATTTGATACTATAAAAGAAAAAAAAAATCTACAACATGCATACTGACTATATTTCACGCTGTTTCATCACATACACTGACTGAATAGTATCTGTTATGGCTTAAATATATGAACACAATAACACGAGATCCTATTCATGCATTAGAAGCTTATTTTTAACAGATTTGAACTCATTTCTGAAACAAGTGTACTTAAGAAAAAAATAGTACTCTGAAGTGCTCATTTCAAAATACTTCATTTCTAAAAGAGTGTAAAACAATATGCCCTTGATTTCTTTCTTCGTACTTTGGCCGATCGTCTCCAGCCACTTTACGAATTCGATGGCCAAAGCCCGAAATCAAGAAAATTTTGGGCTTTGCCAGTTAAGTTTTCGGTAATGTTGGCCAGTTCGCGAATTGGCAAACCAATTCGCAAACTGGCCAATTTCGGGCTTTGGTCGTAACATATCCATGGACTAAGGTTTAAAAAAAGAAACTGCTGTTTAAATTGAAACAACTAACTCTTTTATAAACACTTTTCTGAAATTTAAAGGTATAACTTAATGCATAATACCCAAGCTTTGCCTTCAATTGACAAGTTAAACCACACCACTGTTGTGGATTCTTGCTGGTGTGTTAAATTTACATTAGCACACCAGCAAGTTACCACTTTCTTGACACTCTCAGTTTCAATGTGATGACATCTGCCCGCAGCTCAATTATTGTCCATTCCAGAATCATGAGTCCAAAACAAGAACAAAACTGCAGTTTCTAGATGGCCTGTCGGCAGGGCCGCACCGTCCCTATGTGCAAGGTCGTGCAGTGCACGACGGCGCCAGAGCCAAAAAGGCGCCAAGCGCTACCGATCAAAAATAATCCAAATGAATTTAAAAAAAAAAAACTTCCCCACCAAACAAAAGTTAAATTGATTCCTTCATTATATCTTATGGCGGCGGTGAATTTGCACTGCTCTTTGAAACAATTAATTGATATCGATGAGAATCTAAAAGAAAATATTGTCTTGTTGTATCTAAACATGTTATTCAAAAGCGCAAGCTTTTACGCAGAAAGTACTTGATGCTAACTAATACATACATCAGCATTTTTCTTCCTAATGTGGAGCTGCGAATGCCATTTCGGTATGTCTATAGTACACAAGGTTGAGCATATGAGTTGCCAGAAATTTGCTATGTCCCATTTTGGTTCTTGCGGTTAATATCTTGTATTACAATTTGTGCAATTCTAATCTTTTTGTAAGTTTTGATTCATGGTAATTCCACTGCTCCGTGTTATCGCACATAAAAAAAAAATACGGTAAGCACATTTGCCTATTATTTTTAGATGTACATGATATTTATATCTTTTATATTGTAGAAAATAATTTAGGTTAACTTTTTAGTTTAAAAAAGTAACAACTTGACCATAATTACACGATTCTCCTCCCCCTCCTTTTATTTAACTATTTGTGTATTAAATTTTAAAAAAAAAATGTTTTGGGGAGACTATGTATTTGTTTTAGATATTAAATTCAATGCCTTTTGTAACGATTCCATATTTTAGAATTTTTAATTTTTGGGAAAATGATTTTAGTTTCAGATTTTCAGAGGGATTATCCTCTACTTCAATTTAGAAATATATTCAGTACTCTGTTGTCATGTTTTGACAGGCATAAAACATTGAAAAATAATTTATAAATTAGAGATTAGAGATATTTAGATAAATTAGAGATATTTAGATCAGGGTGTATTGTATAACTTTAATATTTAAAATATTTTCTTTTCCAAAAACGCATTAGCATATCAAAGGCAGGGTTCGTCAAACCGGGCCCAGCCCGAAAAAACCCATTTGTTTTTTTTTCGGGCAGGCATACTTGAAAAACCCACTACCTCCGTAAAGTGAGTTTTCACAATTTTCTACATTTTGAAACATTTACTTCAGAAACCAATTACACAGTGATCAACACGAAGTCCAGAAATAGATATCTTGCTTTCTAGGCAATATATAAAATATTAGAAATTTAAGCTGCATAATAGCCGTTTCCCACCCCCTTTTTTTGAAGTACTTATTAGACTAAAAAAAAATAATTATTATTATTTCAATCAAATTCCAAGATTTTCTTTTAAAGTGTGGGGTAAAATGCTTTGATTAACTGAAACTGGCCATCTCTTTTTTTTTAACAGCAGCTCAATGCGAGGTTTCCAAGCATGGGCACCCATATGCAAAATTTTAAGGGGGGGGGGGGCTTATATATTTTACCTGTGTTTAGCAGGATATTTTCCCCATGCAAACAGATTTCCACAGATTCCAGTTATAAAAATTTGACATTTTAAACAACTTATTCATTAATGGCTGGAAAAGAAATGTTTTTTACATTTTTGCAAAGAAAAGTACTAAAAGCAAGGAAGTTCTAATTTCTAAGGGGGGGGGGGGCTTAAGCCCCTACTTACTTCCCTACATGGGTGCCCATGTTTCCAAGAGAAAAAGTTAGAGTTCAAAAGTCAATTTCAATCACCTCTCCCTTAGATCCACCCTCACTTGATGTAACTCCGAGATATGAAGTAAAAACGTACACTGTGATCCAAAATTTGAAATTTACAGAATGTTTTTCTTTTGATAAATTAAATGATAAACATATTTTTTTTTTCATATCGTCATCTCAATTACTTTTTACAATCGCAAAATTACATTTGTCTACAAAACCTCACCTCACGTGGTAACTATATTGTGTTTGACTGTTACTGCATAAAGGCGCTCAAAAGACATTTGCACGACGGCGCCGATCAGGCTTGGTGCGGGCCTGGCTGTCGGTATTTTGCATGTAGTCCTACCTTAAGGGTGGTAACTTATCACTTATGATGAAGAATACTAGCTAGGCTCTTCATGCTTAGGAACTGGTATTTTAAAAGTGAAGAGGAAAGTAAAACTCTTTCATGTTGAACGTGGATGCTGCTATGTTTAAATGACCTTCCACCAGCTCTGGCACACAAATTCATGCCACATTCTGATTCCAACAACTACAAGTGCTGGCAGCAATTGACACTTCTACTTTTACTTGAAAAAATATATTGAGTAATTTTTCGATGACAATTTGATTCAGACCATAACAGAAGAGACTAATAGATATGTACAATATTGCATTGAAAGACAAAATCTGAAGCCAAAAAAAAGCCAATCAAAAAGGTGGGTGCCTGCGTCTACAAATGACAATGAAAAGAAAATATTTCTGTTGCTCCATGTTTTACAATGGATTATTTAAAACCCTCAGGTCTTAATGTTTTGGTTAAAAGGGACATGTCACGAAACTTGATTCTTTAGCAATGTTATCTCTGTTAACAGATTGTTAATTATTTTTTAATAATATATATCTAACATTCTGATGACAATAACGAACAACATTAAAGGAAAACATTTTTCCAGTTTTGGCATGTTTTTTTCAAATATTGTCCACAGGTAAGCAATTTCATTTTTATTACCTGGAACATTTAGGATATATTTTACTTTTACAAGAATAAAATATATCTCACCTTTCTCATAATAGATTCAACCACAGCAGGTGATATAATAGATGGATCAATTAATCCTGGGCTAAATAACAATAAAAACATTTATCTTAAAATGTAAACAATATAAGATTTTAAATGAATTACCAAAATGATAACGTTTCAAAAATTTCCTTAGCGAGATCGCATGATCAGCGGGAACCAGTTAGTGAGTTTCGCGCCAACGAATCAGAGCGGTGGGAAGAAAGGAAGAATAATTTTAATAGCGATGCTAAGAACAAAGACAAAAGAAGAATTTTCAATTAAAATTGAAAAAAAAAAAACAGGTGTGATGTTGGAAGTGCATAAAAATGAAGAAAACACATAAATTGTGCATCAGAATGTGTGAAATTTAAAGAGGAATTGTTAGGCATAAATGTCTCTTAGCAACAACAGTAAATAATACTATTTCATCACCTCACAGCAACAATAGTAAAAGAGTATGTTTTTCGTTACTTACAATATATTATCAATCATTCTGCATGATTGGGGGGGGGGGGAGAATGCCTATCAGCACTCATTAGCATTGTTTAAATTGACCGAATGTTTAGTTTCACTTTGGTCCATCTTGGCAAAACTCTGTAGTGGATCACGCCACATCAAAGCTTCTAGAGATCTAAGGAATGTGATGGCATGCGTGTTCAGCGCGATAGCAGTGACGAGTGTCTGTTCACGCGACTTGGACATGCTAATGACCTAGGGACATTTAAACTGCTTATGGTTTACGTTCGTTCTCTTTGCTTATCCCTCATCGTTGTAGGCGGTTGCTTCGTTGGCATTCAAACTTGCTTGTTCGTGCCACTCGCCTCTCTGGAATATCATGAGCTTGTAGTAACTTATTTCCTAATGGGTTTATAGTTTTACATCAAAGGTTTAGTTGATAGTCATGCAGTTCAGATTTCCTCATTTTATATTAGTCATCTCATACATAATAGCACCTAGCACATGGTATTCCATAGAATTGTAGTTAAATGTGAAATGGAATTAATTGTTACATTTTTAGTACATTTTATCTTTTACAGACTGTTGATTTTAGACTTATATCTTGTTGTTTAATAAACATCGTTCAAGCTTGAAATAGTATATTAGCCTTCTTCCAGAACTCACTCTGCAAATATTCAAGGAAATATTGAGGGGATATTATTAGATTGGAAAGTCTCCTCAACAGATCAGAAAAAAAGAAATATGCCTAAAAACAAACTCTAAAAAGAAACGGGGAAAAAAAGGTCAGATTGATTGAAACAAAGGCAAGGAAAAGTTCGTTATCTACATTTTCCCTAAGGTGCACAGTTTAGTGGGATTATGGAAAGAGTTGAGGGAATTGCGCAACCCTACACCCTATAATGAACTCAGAGTTTCAAAATGAATACTTACAGTTGTACATTTAGGCCTTTTGGACTCTTTGCAGGATAACTGCCTTCAATAACAGCTCTCAAAACCCTATAAATAAAAGTTAGTTATGATTTCTATACTAAAAAAATCAGGAAAACATATTTATATTTTGTTAATTCCAAAATATGTATTTTAAAAATACGCATCATGAGCAGAAAAAAAAAAAACAGAAATTGGATCACAGAAATAAATGAACATCAAAACGTACAACATGTTTTTCAGTTACAAGATCGTAGTTAGAAATTTTATTTGGCCATTTCTGAGCACAATTAATCCTAAGTACATATTTTATAAAGTCAATTATAATGAAAAGTAATAGCTGTTAAAAAGAAAAAAAACTTCTTTTTTTAAAAGTAAAAAAGTAACCCCCTTCACCCACTAGTAATATTTTTGGGAAATAACTTTAATGATTATTAATTTTACGTAAATATTGGTTCCCTATTTTTTTCAAAAATAAGAGAAAACCACCCTTCATATTTTAAAATGTAATGTTAAAGCTGATACGTATGATAAAAACATGGATTTGAATACAGGTTGCTTGAAGAACACAAAAAATATTTGTTGTCAAGTGTTGGTTAAATTTCCCTTCAGATGGTTTATAAAAACTTTATTTATTTTCTTATCGCTTCAAGTGCTTACTTCATTTTACACTGAAATTGAATTTAATTTTAACTCTTCAAAAGAGTCCTTATTTAATTTTTTTACGACGGGGTCCTTCAACTGATCCACCGTTTTTTTTTTTTGGGCTTCTCTTGCCTCCAAATTGATTTTTTTACATTTTATTAAATAATGAAAATTTTCTCACCTCTTGAATTTTGAAACTTATCCTATTAGTAGAAAACTGTGTAAAAAAATATCTTGTTATGAAATTTCAAGATTTAACAAGATTTGTTAACTTTGCCAAAAACAAAAATTAAGATTTATGAAACATTACCTCACTTTGTAAAAATAATCAGCAACCCACCTACCCCTATATTGAGATGATTTTCTTTTCCTTTCCTTTTTAAAATTTCAAATTACTTGAAACTTAGATATAAATTGTCATTTTAGAATCAATATAATAAATATTACCACAAATTGTACAAAATACGAGCAAACAGTGAATCACTAGTAGCTGCAGGATCACTAAAACTCAAATCATCACCAGTCACAGTCAATAGTTCTGTTAGAAGAGATTGTTGCATTGTCAAAGGTAACCTGAAAGTTTTTTAAAAGTTAAAACTATAAAACAGCATTAAAATACACAAATAGTAATTAGACAACTGTTTTGAGGTTACAAAGGAGCCCCTTTTTCAATGGAAAAAGAAATAACTTATCAGGATTCATTGATTTAAATCATTATTTTATTATATATACATATTTTTTTTGTTTCAAATTGATTTTGCAGTTTTAAATTTAAAAGATGTTGTTCTAAAAGTAACAGACGCTGCATTTACAACATCAGCTTCAATTAGTAAAGCCCATTGTCTCTTGTGCATGTGTAATATATTTCAACACTTTAGAATTAATAATCTTTTCAGATCCTTGAAATATTACTAATAGCCTTCAAAAATGAAAAAAGAACAAAGCAAAAAAAGCAGTTTTTCATACACTAACAAGGCTATAAAAAGTATAATGAATCATTATGGTTTATGATCAATGCATAGGATTCTTTTCTAAAAACAAAAATTATCATAACAAAATTAGGATGTTCAAATTTCATAACAGAGTATTCAAACCAAAATCATTTCTAATAACACCCGAGAGATAATGACTTATTTGTAAATAATTTGTTTCTAATCACTTCGATTCATATTCGGGTACACTCCACTCAAATGAGGGATTGTTGCTAGTTTTGTGCTGTAAGTATCGTGCTTGATATGTCCCCCCTCCACAGAAGAAAAAAAAAATTATCAGGATCAAATCCAAAGACCATAAGGGGGTGTATGCTTTGAGTAAATCTTAAGCAAATTTTGCATGGTTCTACTCACAAAATTAAACTCTCTGGTCATCATCTTCATTTAAAGTATGTACAAATCTAAAAATAAAACTTTTCCATTGCGCTTGAGTCAAACTGCGATATACGCTCGAATGTCTCTCAAGCTTCTTGCACAGGGTTCCCAAAAAAAGAGGCGGAACTTTTGTCTGTTTGGTCATCGCGCTCCCTCCTCGAATAGAACCTATACTATACTTCAATTCCGAATTCAGCTACGTCATAGAAGCACTTGTTTGAAACAAATGCTGAAATTGTTGGAAAATTTATAACAGTTCAATAGCTATTTTAAACTGGTTCCCAAAAAAAGAGGCGGAACTTTTGTCTGTTTGGTCGTCGCGCTCCCTCCTCGAATAGAACCTATACTATACTTCAATTCCGAATTCAGCTACGTCATAGAAGCACTTGTTTGAAACAAATGCTGAAATTGTTGGAAAAATTAAAAGAGTTTCAATAGCTATTTTAAACTGGTTCCCAAAAAAAGAGGTGGAACTTTTGTCTGTTTGGTCATCACGCTCTCTCCTCGAATAGAACCTATACTATACTTCAATTCCGAATTCTGCTACGTCATAGAAGCACTTGTTTGAAACAAATGCTGAAATTGTTGGAAAATTTAAAACAGTTTCAATAGCTATTTTAAACTGGCTACAAAAAGCTCAATTGAAGTTTAAAAATCAAGTGAGAAAAGGTATTGCAATATTAATCAACAGTCATAACATTCAATGTTCTTACTTTTTTTCAAGCGTATTTAAATCCCATTGCAAAGATGCAGCTACTTTTAAAGCTAAAAGTTTAAGTGCAATTTTCTTTTTTGTGATTTTTTCTTCTTTTAAATCTGAAAAGGGAAACAAAAAACAAATTTTAGAAGGGTCAGCGACTCTGACAATCACTAAGTAAGAAAGCCTACTATTTAAAATCTGAAAAAATCCCTCTCAAACACATGAATTTCAAATTGTAAATATTTTGTTTTTTATATTCATTGTAAATTTCAATTCGCTAAAATAGTAATTCAATTGTGTCGATGGTTTTTTATGTGCAATAAGGTAAAATAATCTAGATGAAGATCACATCTAATACACTGTAGTAATTTCAACATAAACAAAGAATTTTTTTAAAAAATATTAAAAAAAAACGCACACGCATACAAAAAAAAAAAAAAAAAAGAAAAGAAAAAGAAGACAGAAACATCAAGATGATAAAATTAGGGTAACAGAATGAATTGAGCTTTATTGCTCTTAATGCTTTTATTTGCTACAAAAGAAAATCAAAAAACTAAAATACCTCTCCTAAAAGAGTTAAGCGGTGAAGTAGAGGCTACATTTCAGAAGTACATGTTTGAATGAACTAATTTGCTACTCTAAGATATATTTTGCAACTTTTTTCTTACAATCTTCTTTTTTTGTGTAATTGAATATATTAGTCAAATGTCTCTCCTAAAAATAGTTAAGTAATGACCACATTTAAAAAAAGTAGTTGTTGTAGTAGTTTGCTAAAAAAAAATAGTTTACCCGACCACTGATTAGAGCAATAAGAAAATCTCATTATCACTCGAAGAAAAAAAAATAACTGGATGAAAATACATATGGTCATTCCATACGAAATGAGCAAAAATGACAAAAAAGTGGTTGCTGCATGGTAACAGATTTTTATGAAATTTGGTATACAGGTTCCTTTTATGCCTATATAGAATACAAGATATTTTGGCTTACTATTTTTACTTTCTTCTATATCCAATACTAGAGGACCCGACAGACGTTGTTCTGTTCAAACTTTGTAAATTGAAAAGTTAAAAAAATTCGATAAACTATCAAGTGTTTGAACCGTTCTGTTAAAAAAAATTTCAGTGAATAAAAGTACTTCTTTTGACTGAAGGAAATAATCCCATTTTGTTTGCTTCTGCCACTATCAGCAAGGCCATGGCCGACGAACTTTGGCCCTTGGTCTTTGGCGTCCACAAATTTGGCGACAATTGGGAAAATTGCTAAGACTCTTAGTTTTCAAACTCTTCCCGCAATTTCTACATTGCCTGTGGGAATTATAACGTAGATCGAAAAATATGCAGAATTGGCAAAAACATTTCCCTATTGCTTAAATTCCGTGGGGCCAAGTTTGTGGACCTTTAAGATATTAAAATGAAGGGAAGCTAAAAGACGTAACCATGGCAATTCGAAACAAAACATCAGTAATTTTAATGGAGATTAGATTTATTCAAACTTATAAAATATCAATATGTGCAAGTAATTTTTCACCCCTTTAATAGCCAATAATAGGCTATTTACGTGAAATTTTGGGCCTAAATTGGAATAAAAAAAGAACTATATATCGGATTTTTCCGAATTATAGCCTATGTTACTCAGTAAGAAAGCCCCTTTCATGTAGTGAAAGAATTTTTCAAATAGGTGCAGTGGTTCCGGAGATTACCTCCAACATATAAACACACAAAAATCCGCTCTCTCTCTTTATAATATTAATGAAGATATAGAAGAAAGTATTAGATTCGTGCAAATTTTCAAATTTCGACAGATTCAAACGTTTTGAGGTGTGCTGAGTCCATTTCGACCATTTTTGGAAAATGTCTGTCTGTCCATATGTGTACGACCACTTATTTGTGGCCGCTCTACAGAAAAAAACTACCGCATGAAATTGAACGAAATTTGGTACACATATGCACTCTTATGTGAACTTGTGAGCATTAGTTTTTGCTTGAATTCCTCTGAGGGGTTTGGAGCAATGGGATGTTTCTTGAGTTATGGGTGCTTGCTATTCCTCAGAAAGTAACTGGCGGAATCAAACAAAATTTGGTCCATATGTTGCCTCGAACAGGAACAGGTGCTGATTCAATTTTGGTGTCAATAGCTCAAAAGGGAGTTGAGAGATAGAACGTTTTTTGTCGTCAATTGTGACTGCTATATCTCAAGAAATAATGAACGGAATCAAACAAAAATTTATCGGCAAGTATCCCTTAGTGGGTATAAGAGCTGATTCTATTTTGGTGTCAACAGCTGAAAAGAGGGTGGCACAATCACACGTTCTTTTTTTACATTGTGAGTGCCATATCTCAAGAAGTAATGCTATGTTCTGGATGAAATTAGGAATATATGTGAATCCATATGTAAACAGGCATGGGTTCAATTTTGGCGCCAATCGCTCCAACAGGTAATGATTTTTTTTCTTTTGCGAATAAAAATAGCTTTATTAATGCAACAATAAGAAAGATAAATCGTAATAGACTGTCATCTGCATATTTCTCGTGATTTTAATTGTACGGAAATGATTAGAAATATTATCTCAATGATTCAAAATTTTCAACTGTTGCCATTTTATGTTTGTTAACAAATATAATATTTGTAATCAATTCAAGCAAGGTTTTTAAAATAACTTTAAATTTTTGCTCTTTGCTTTGCTTTTGCATGCATAATTTTGTTTTTGTTGGGAATATTGCTTCCTCATTAAGCATGGGTAGGAATCAGAATTATAAGAAAAACATAGAAGAAAGTTTTGTGAAGGCCACATACTAGTTTATTTTAGTAGTTACATGCAACTGAAAATTGGTCACATTGAACAGTATTCTCATAAATGCTAAATGTAGCATTTTTGAAGGCTTGTATTTTATTAACTATTTAATGCAAACATAAAAGTTACATATTGTTGTAATCCATAGAGCAGGAGAATTCATCTGCATTCAGTTTTTTTTTTTTTTTTTTTTTTCAAATTTCTTTTAATTAACTTTTAACTGAATTTCAAAACTGAAAATATTTCAGTATTCCCATAATTAAGCATTTTATTTTATAATCTCAAGCTTTAAGGAAGGTCTTAGCTGAGCTGTAATTTATACCCAACATTGTGCAAAGTGTCATAAAAGAAATACCTTACTTTTGAAGTTGCATTTTAACTCCTTTGTCTTCAAAATCAGTTTTAAACTTAGTAACATTTTGTAAAATCATGATTTTCCTCTTCACATAGGCACAAAAATTTTAATGAGAGAAACTTTAGACAACTTTCAAATTTTGCAAGAATATAGAGCAGTATTTCTACTATTTGCTTGAAGAAATTTAAATTGGTTTTTGATTTCCAAGCGTAAAAGAAAATTCAGAACAATAGCATTTACTTTGTGTTTTATGTGAAATTACAAGAATTGAAAGTTCCAGTTAAATGTCTAAATGATGGAAAAGCAAGTGTATCTAACTTTCATTTCAATTTAAAAAAATGTATTGGCATAATGTGGAATTAATAAAAAAATTAGTGGATAAAATTTTTATCTTAAGCAATAATAATAACTTTAACAAATGCATTAAAAAAAAATGGTTTTTTTTTTTTTTTGCTCTTTACAAAAGCTCTTTTTGATCTGCCTAAAAATCTTTGGCTCAATTTTTGTAGGACAATTCACTTGAATACATTAATAGTACTTTCATTAATATATTTTTCAAGTAGTTCCAGACAAGCATTATATCTTTAATAGGTCATATGTACTACAGTAACAGTCTATATGGATTCATTAAATAAGAAAATCACTTATCTGGAAAAATATAGTTGCATAAATTTTATGCACATGGTAAATATAAATTTTTTGTACATGGAAAATTCAAGTTAAAATAGATTTCTGATTTATTAAAAAAAATAAATAAATAAATGAGAAGTCAGCAGGAACCTTCATTTTAGATGAAATGGTTTCAGCTTATAGCAAAGCCTCCGAGGCAATAAGGATCAAATACAGATAAAATTTCTCTTTCAAAAAAATAATTAAAAAAAAAAAACCATAACTTTTTGCCTTTTGTTATTTTTAATTGTTTGCATTGAGACAAACAACCAATTCTGTTTTCGGAAACTTAGGCTATTAATAGTCTTGTCTACTTAAATGTTGCAAATGACCAAAGATGACAACAATGCAAAAAATTTAAGATGAGAGATTTTTGAATTTGTTGCATTAAAAGTAATTATAAATAATTAATAATCCTTAAAAAAACTAAAATTTAGATGAAATAGGCAGTTTTTAGCACATTAGCATCCAAACCAATCAGGATAACATAATATTCTGAAGAAAATTTTTTTTCATTTTTCAAGAAAAAAATTAAGAATTTTCCGAAAAAAAAAAAAAAAAGCCCATTTTGCATTATTTTTAATAGTTTACATATTGCAATAAACATCTAATTCCGATTTTGAAAACTTGGCCACTTTAAGAGTTTTGTGTACTTAAATCTCGCAAATGACCGAATATGGCAACTAAGTCAAAAATTCAGGTATAAAATTTTGAATTTGTTGCATGAAAATAATTTGAAAATAAAAAATCCCCATGAAACTACAATTTAATTGAGAATCTTTAGCACATTCGTGTCCAAAGCAATAGGGATAAGATGAAATTTTAAATAGTATACTTGTTTTCATTTCACAATAAAATTATTTAAAATAACAAAAAAAAAAAAACATTTTGCAGCACATTTTGATGATTTTCATTAGTTTGCAGTTAAAAGAAACCCCCAATTCTGCTTTGTCTTTGAAAACGAAAGAACTTAAGCATCGTCTACTTCCATCTTCTGAATGACCAAACATGGCGGCTACATTTTGCACGTAGCTGAAATGCTCAATGAAAAAACGATGTTCTCCGATCGATTAGCGCTCCCACTCAGTGTTTATCTTGACACTAATGCTTCCAGGGCATAAAATTGCCTCCTCTTTTGTTGAGCTTGTGCACAATTCCTACCTTCCAGGATAGGGAAATTTCTTCTTTTTCCTCAGAAATTGAAAAGTGTACAAGCAAAGTCAAAAAACGGAGTTTTTTCTGGAATAAATCAGATTTTCGGAGTACGCAATAAAAATCGGAGAAACTCCGGGAAAAACAGAGCACTTGGCAGCTATGATAAAATTAATGTGTAGAAACATATTATCTAGCCACGAACAGTTGCTATATGTGTAACTAAGAAATAAAATTACTGACATTGAATTTAAGCCTGATTTCTGAACTCTTTATCTTCAAACGTTTGCTCCTTTCACTGATGACTGAGTTAAATGTCAGACAAGGAATGTAGAAGTTCAATTGTTAATTGAAATGAAACAATAATAATTTCATATCTCCAAAATAGATATGGATACTTCATTAAATGATCATTGAACCTAATTTTCAAGATTGATAACTTTTAATGATGACACAAAAAATACTTAATATTTGTGCTTGTAGCAGACAGAAGGAGAATATATCTTGCAGCTATAACTGGATTCTTGTATGTTGTATGTAAAACTTGTACTGACTGACAATAGTTTGATAGTTTTATCAATGACATAATATGTACTTTTGCCATTGATAGCAGAAAGAAAGGCCATCTGCTTCCCATTGAAAATTAGATTCATTGTGGCAAATGTTGTTTAACTGCCAATTTTTATTCTGGAAAGAAAAACTATAACTAAGATAGACGAGTTTCCCTACCAAAGCTTTAAACCTTTTTTTTTTTTTTTTTTTTTTTTGAAAAACGTAGCAGCAGGATGGTTGAAATAAATTATTGTATTTTGTCAAATATACTTAATCATGGATAAAAGAAATTTCTTCAAACTCGTAGCCCAATATCAAATGCTATTGAGGATTGGACGAGATGGTATTCTATCTTAATCTTTAAACTCAGTTTGTTCTTTTAGTCATGCTGACATGATAGGTTTTCTAGAAACTTTAAAAGTTATCTTGTCCTACGGGTGGAGAGGAAAATTCAACTTTCAGGGGCACAATTATATTTAATTATGCATACTGGAATATTATATACTTCACAATAGTTAAGGAAACATTTTGGCAAGTACTTTATAAACATACTTTGAAAAAATGAAACATGAAAGAAATGGTTAAGTCTTGCTAAACTTAGAACAAATAGCCGTAACTAATGAAATTTTGCTGTTACTCTAGTAACGAAGATACTGTAATACCAATGCTTAAAGTTTAGTATTATCTAAAAGACACTTCAATATGTTGAGTAAAAAAATTGAGTAAATTTTGAGCATTCCCTCATGTTCAAACAAGCATCTAAAATTAAAAAAAAATTAAAATTTCGGAAATTTGTGATTTTTTAAAGTACGATTTCATCATTAAGGAATTCAAAAACAGTTACTAAGTTAGAGCAGATAGTTAGTTATAGATATTTTTTCAATGTGAATCATTTTTTACTGTTATTTTTTCATTAAAGTACATCTATATGAATATTGGTGTATTGATACCAATATTCCGTGTTGCTTCTATCAATATCAAGTAAGGAGAGGTGGAGCATGTTGGTCCACTTTTTTACTTATCATTTTTTATCTCATCAAAAAATTTAATGAGCAGTTAAATTTTCTACAATAAGTTTCACTAAACATTTCTCAACACCACAGATTTTTTTGGAAGTGTTGAATTGAAAAACACTTTTTATATTAATTTTTTAACTGAACCTTGTCAAGTGGACTAATGTGCCCCATGGGTGGGGTACGTCGGTCTGCCTGGTGGGGGAAGTTGGACTGCATAACTCAAGCAACATTTGTTTTAATTTTAGCGATAAATACTGTCAAACTTTGTAACTACCTTATTCACTGTTGTGAGTAGTTTGAAAAATATAAAGTTTAATAATAATAAGCCATTCACCATTAGTACACAATCATTTTTTAAAAATCAAAGAAAAATCAATTTTTGAATATTCATGGAGAATTAATGCAGATGAAAGTTGACTAAAGATGTGTTAAATGATATCTGGGAATATAAAAGTGCTACTTCTTGAGCTTTGGAAGTAGCACTTTTATTTGACTGGGTTTCGGAAGAATAAGTCATATGTTATTTTTATGCAAAGTTACATCAATATTTGCTAGGGGGGGGGGAGATCTTTTTTTTCTTCATTGCATTGCATGAAACAACTCCAAAAAGAAAAGAATCCTGCTGTACTAATACCATATATTTCAAAGAAAAAGTACAATAAAATTGACATCTTGAAGTTAGCATATCTTTTGTGCTCTGAAATCAAAATTTAATAATCATATGTAAAAGTATATTTTTGTATTCCTTTAATCAATTTTTTGTTTTATTTTGTTTCTATGTAGAATGCTTGTTTAGCAAAGAAAAAAATGTTTAATCTAGGAACTTTATTTTAGCTTGTATTGCATATCTTACTCTTAGAAAGCAATTGTCTGCAAAAATTTAGAAGTATGTTTAAAAATCTGAATAGTAAAAAAGTGCAGATATGAAATAAATCTTTTGGTAAAATTAATTGAGTATAATTTTTGTTAAGTAATAAAATAAATCTTCGCTTTTTTTTGCACTAAGTTTTATTATTATTATTTCGAAATGTGTATAACATGAAATGAAATGAAAGTACAATAAACAAACACTTAGAATATTGTTATAACTATTGAGATTTCAGATAAAAAAAATTTTAAATTACGTGGGGGCAGGGTTGGCAAGGTTTTGGACACTATGGTAAAAACCACGGTAAAAACCCTGGTTTTTACCATCCTGTCCAAAACCCTTGTGACCAAAACTGTCCGAAAGTGTCCAAAACTATATTTTTAGAAAAATTGTATTTTGTAAGAAAACATCAAAAACAATAAAATGTATCAAAGTAATGTTTTATACTGAACATTTATTCAATGAGAACATTCAACTTATTTATGCAGCTGATTATATCTAAGTACATAGAAGTTGAATTATTGATTAAAATTTCAATTTGTATGCGTGAGTTTATTTTTTTTAACTTTTATATTAGTAACCAAATTTCCCTATGTTTATGCTTGTGTGAAAATGAAAGCAGGGTTGACAAGGTTTTTATCATCCTGTTCAAAACCCTTGTGTCCAAAAGTGTCCAAAACTACTTTTTGAGAAACTATATTTTGTGAGAAAATATCAAAAACTGTGTGTCAAAATTATTTTTTTGACTATTTAATATATTTATTCAATGTGAACATTCAAGTATAAATATATATGTAACTTATTTATGCAGCTAATTTTAATCTAGTTACGTAGAAATTAAATTTTTCCTTAAAAATTTCAATTTGTATGCAGGAGTTTTTTTTTCCATAAACCAATTTTTTTGGCAAATGATAATGTTCAAAATATAGTGCAATAATTGACTTAAATGCTATACATTACAATTTTTTCTAGTTACAAAAAGTGTTATAATAAAAATATAAACTAAATAAAGAAGAGCACAAGTTTTATAACATAAGTGTTTCATCATCAATTTTTTGTTCTTTTATCAATGATTTAAAAAAATAATTTTGTTAAAACATCATGCAAAACTTATTTTCAAAAAACTATTTTTTTTTTACCAACCGTTTAACGGTTGGTAAAAAATTTTTTTATGTAATAGTTATTGGCATTTTTTTAAGTAAATATTTTTTAAAAGAACATTTTGGGGGAAAATATGATCAAATACTCATAAATTAAACCTAATTAATAACAATATTTATACACTATGAATATTGCAGTAAATGTGAATTAATTATATTACACCGCTTTAGCATAGTTTTGGACAGTTTAAGACAGTTTCGGACACTTTTGGATAGTTTGGGATGGTAAAAACCACCTGTCCTGTCCTAAACCAGTTTTGGACAGTCCAAAACCCAATCCTGTGTAGGGGGTAGGTTGGTCCTGTCCAACTTGCACCACAAAGAGTGGACAAACTTACCCCATGTTCTTGGCCTGGAAAAGTGCTGTCATTTTTTTTTTTTTTGGGACAAAAAAAATGAAAAAATTGCCAATTATAATGAACTAAAGAACTTCCTTTAAGAAAGGAGTTCAATCCCCCGCCCACGATATTGATGAAAACTATTTAAAAAAATAAAGTTACACTTTTCTGAAAATTACTCAGGACTACTGAAATAAAATTTGTTCAATATAACTGTACTATGTGATTTCATTTTTCCGATTTGTAGGACCATAGGTGCTATTTGTTGGTCATAAAAAAAAAAAAAAAAAATTAATAGTATTAAAATAATGGAGACCGTGCCCCACGGAATATGCCCCGCGGCCCAACATACCCCATCTCCCCCTAGATGTTACTCTTACCTAAATCAATTTGTGATGGCGGTTCTTCCATGCCATTAACAGGCACACCAGTAGAAAAAACTCCAGAATTATTGTACTGGTTATTGTTCAACCCCATAGCTTGGTCAGAGTGGCTTTCATTCACTGAATTAGTTAAAAACTTGATAATGAGGTCTGTTGGACTTGGATCTGAAAAGCAATAAAAATATTTAAAAATTAAAAACTTCAGGAAATACTAATATTTTAAAAGAAAAAGAAAAAACAAGCATAAATTACAACATCATTGAAACATATTTTGAAAATTTTCCTTCAAACTGACTGATTTTTTCTTTCTTTGGTTTAAATCAATGATAAAGGTGAAACCTGATTTGAATACCTATAGTACAGAATACTTCATATGAAAGAATTCTGATAATTATTCTACAAAATAGTGTTCCCGCTAGGCCGTTTTTGAAGGGCGCAGCGCCCTGCCCTTTTTCATATCGGCAGAATGCGCCATGCCTTTCATTTAGTAGGCAAAATGCGCCCTGCCCTTTTCAAAAGTAAGGAATTGCTCCATGTGTTTTTAAAAAGATATCACCAGGGTTCATACTCTATTTGGATGAAAAAATTCCATGACTTTTCCAAGACTTTTTCATGACTTCAATGAAAATTTTCATGACCTTGTTACACGAAAAGAATAGCACTATTTAATCTCAAACTTACTAATTTTTGGAAATGAGCATTAACAAAACGTCTCAATGAATACCACAGCCTCATTGAAGCACTTACTCATAATGGAAAAAATATAAGTGTACACTTAAAAAACTAAACTATTCTTATTTGTCTTCATCATATAAATTTAAGTCACGTAAAAATGCAGTGAAACGAATATGATGATGCTTAAATATGTAACATTTTTTTTATAAACAGGGAGAATGATATTGAATGGAACAAAGGTTGAATGAGTGAGTCATCACTAAGTTTCAATAAATGTGCTTCAAAAGTGGCCTTTTAGTGTCAACAGAGCATTTAATCATCCACGTAACTTGACAGTATTTTGAATTTTTAAAATGAAGCCGCATAGTTTAGTTCTTTAAG